>NW_025744862.1:36254-206254 GCF_021184085.1 Oncorhynchus gorbuscha
GTAGAATATTGATAATAAAGTGATGATGCGTGGAAGGCTGTAGAATACTGATAATAAAGTAAATAAAGTGAATGTGTGGGAGGCTGTAGAATACTGATAATAAAGTGATTATGTGTGGAAGGCTGTAGAATACTGATAATAAAGTGATGATGTGTGGGAGGCTGTAGAATACTGATAATAAAGTAAATAAAGTGATGATGTGTGGAAGGCTGTAGAATACTGATGATAAAGTGATGATGTGTGGGAGGCTGTAGAATACTGATAATAAAGTAAATAAAGTGATGATGTGTGGAAGGCTGTAGAATACTGATAATAAAGTGAATAAAGTGATGATGTGTGAAAGGCTGTGGAATACTGATAATAAAGTGATGATGTGTGGGAGGCTGTAGAATACTGATAATACAGTAAATAAAGTGATGATGTGTGGAAGGCTGTAGAATACTCATAATAAAGTAAATAAAGTGATGATGTGTGGAAGGCTGTAGAATACTCATAATAAAGTAAATAAAGTGATGATGTGTGGAAGGCTGTAGAATACTGATAATAAAGTGATGATGTGTGGAAGGCTGTAGAATGCTGATAATAAAGTGATGATGTGTGGAAGGCTGTAGAATACTGATAATAAAGTAAATAAAGTGATGATATGTGGAAGGCTGTAGAATGCTGATAATAAAGTGATGATGTGTGGAAGGCTGTAGAATACTGATAATAACGTGATGATGTGTGGGAGGCTGTAGAATACTGATAATAAAGTAAATAAAGTGATGATGTGTGGAAGGCTGTAGAATACTGATAATAAAGTGATGATGTGTGGAAGGCTGTAGAATACTCATAATAAAGTAAATAAAGTGATGATATGTGGAAGGCTGTAGAATACTGATAATAAAGTGATGATGTGTGGAAGGCTGTAGAATGCTGATAATAAAGTGATGATGTGTGGAAGGCTGTAGAATACTGATAATAAAGTAAATAATGTGATGATGTGTGGAAGGCTGTAGAATGCTGATAATAAAGTGATGATGTGTGGAAGGCTGTAGAATGCTGATAATAAAGTGATGATGTGTGGAAGGCTGTAGAATACTGATAATAAAGTGATGATGTGTGGGAGGCTGTAGAATACTGATAATAAAGTAAATAAAGGGATGATGTGTGGGAGGCTGTAGAATACTGATAATAAAGTGATGATGTGTGGGAGGCTGTAGAATACTGATAATAAAGTGAATAAAGTGATGATGTGTGGGAGGCTGTAGAATGCTGATAATAAAGTGATGATGTGTGGGAGGCTGTAGAATGCTGATAATAAAGTGATGATGTGTGGGAGGTTGTAGAATACTGATAATAAAGTGAATAAAGTGATGATGTGTGGGAGGCTGTAGAATACTGATAATAAATTGAATAAAGTGATGATGTGTAGAATACTGATAATAAAGTGATGATGTGTGGGAGGCTGTAGAATGCTGATAATAAAGTAAATAAAGTGATGATGTGTGGGAGGCTGTATAATACTGATAATAAAGTGATGATGTGTGGGAGGCTGTAGAATGCTGATAATAAAGTGATGATGTGTGGAAGGCTGTAGAATACTGATCATAAAGTGATGATGTGTGGGAGGCTGTAGAATGCTGATAATAAAGTGATGATGTGTGGAAGGCTGTAGAATACTGATCATAAAGTGATGATGTGTGGAAGGCTGTAGAATACTGATCATAAAGTAAATAAAGTGATGATGTGTGGGAGGCTGTATAATACTGATAATAAAGTGTTGATGTGTGGGAGGCTGTAGAATGCTGATAATAAAGTGATGATGTGTGGAAGGCTGTAGAATACTGATCATAAAGTGATGATGTGTGGAAGGCTGTAGAATGCTGATAATAAAGTGATGATGTGTGGAAGGCTGTAGAATACTGATCATAAAGTGATGATGTGTGGAAGGCTGTAGAATGCTGATAATAAAGTGATGATGTGTGGAAGGCTGTAGAATGCTGATAATAAAGTGATGATGTGTGGAAGGCTGTAGAATACTGATCATAAAGTGATGATGTGTGGGAGGCTGTAGAATGCTGATAATAAAGTGATGATGTGTGGAAGGCTGTAGAATACTGATCATAAAGTGATGATGTGTGGAAGGCTGTAGAATACTGATAATAAAGTGAATAACGTGATGATGTGTGGGAGGCTGTAGAATGCTGATAATAAAGTAAATAAAGTGATGATGTGTGGGAGGCTGTATAATACTGATAATAAAGTGTTGATGTGTGGGAGGCTGTAGAATGCTGATAATAAAGTGATGATGTGTGGAAGGCTGTAGAATGCTGATAATAAAGTAAATAAAGTGATGATGTGTGGGAGGCTGTATAATACTGATAATAAAGTGTTGATGTGTGGGAGGCTGTAGAATGCTGATAATAAAGTGATGATGTGTGGAAGGCTGTAGAATACTGATCATAAAGTGATGATGTGTGGGAGGCTGTAGAATACTGATAAT
Source organism: Oncorhynchus gorbuscha (assembly GCF_021184085.1). Classification (NCBI taxonomy): domain Eukaryota; kingdom Metazoa; phylum Chordata; class Actinopteri; order Salmoniformes; family Salmonidae; genus Oncorhynchus; species Oncorhynchus gorbuscha. Next base: position 38,740 of record NW_025744862.1, read on the forward strand.
AAAGTGAATAACGTGATGATGTGTGGGAGGCTGTAGAATACTCATAAATGTCCATGGTTTGTGAGATTATTGGACATAATTTAGTATTTCTCATTTCTACTTCTTTCTTAACATTCATACTTAGTCAATTATGTATGGCATGTTTTACTGAAATCCCAGAAAATGTAGACTTGCAAACACATGAATGAAAATCAGGTCAGACACGTAAAATATGTGTTCATGCCTGAGTGAGTTTGTTAAGTAACATTGTGAGAGTGCTTCTCTCACTCAATGTCACACTTAGACATGGGTGTGTGCGTGAGAGGATGAAGGAGAGAGGGGGAGAAGAAAAGAGGGAAGGTATGGAAGAGAGAGGAAGGGTGAGAGGAGAGAGAGACAGTGGGTCATTGGGTGGGAGAAAGGGAGACAGAAATGGAAGGAGAGAGGCAGAAGGAGGAAGTTTGAATGTTTTTTCATGTGGCCCAGAAACAAACTTCACAGATACAATGATGTATTTTTCTCACTGTCACACAACAACTTTTTTCATCTCACTGGCTAGAATACAGAGTTCTTGGGGAGTCTTCTCCATCCAGGCTTCAAGCTTCTTACTTCCTGGTTAATGAACTCTTCTTGGATTTATTGTCAGGGATTCTTCTTGAAGGAAGTGATTGGCTGACTACTGTCACTGCCCGTATCTTTCATCTGTGCTATTTTAGCTTGAATGCTTGAACAAGATCTGACCTTTTTCTGTTGTGACAAAGTAGGTTCATGGGATTTGCATATATTGGTTGACTTTTTAAATGAACATATACTATGGAGTTGAACTATGAATGACTGAATATGTCCAGTAAGGGTTCAGACAGTAGAAATATGAATGTAGTCTCCTGTAACAGCCATGTTTATGTTCCCTAGTGTCCTTCAAGTGCTCCCATGGCCCTCCCTCTGACTTGTCCATCAGCCCCACTGCAAGTGTGTGTGTGTGTGTGTGTGTGTGTGTGTGTGTGTGTGTGTGTGTGTGTGTGTGTGTGTGTGTGTGTGTGTGTGTGTGTGTGTGTGTGTGTGTGTGTGTGTGTGTGTGTGTGTGTGTGTGTGTGTGTGTGTGTGTGTGTGTGTGTGTGTGTGTGTGTGTGTGTGTGTGTGTGTGTGTTGAGGTGCCTGCCAGTGGAGAGGATAAGTGGTTGGAGTTTGCCATGAGAGCAGTGGAGAGGAGACTCTTGGGTAAAGGCATGTGCAGCACTTAAGAGCCAATTACCCACCATGTACCCTCCTCCTCCCTCCTTCCATCCTAGTTTCCTCCTTTCCCTCACTCCTCCATTCCCAGCAGCCCAACCAGATGGCTCAGGGTCCAAGGCGAAATCCGATGTCTGTTCAGGTAGCCAGAACGTCGGCCGATGACTTAAAAACTGTCAACTAGGGGCAAAGGTGAGTGCTATTACGCTAGTAATGCCTAAACTTAACCATTTGGTTCTTTCTATTATAATCACAACCCTATCCCAAACTAAACCATCAAAGAAACTTTAAAATTTGACCTTTGGAAAAATGTTCGTAAAACCATGAGATCTCGTTGAGCAGCCAACACGGCACGCAACTTACTAAAATGGACCTGAGGAACGCACACACGATCACAGCCACAGAGGCACTGAATGACTTGTGTGTATAGAAACCCATGACATACCCATGGTATGTGCACCTAAAATCTCTCTCTTGCTCCCCGACCTGCACGCACACACACACACACACACACACACACACACACACACACACACACACACACACACACACACACACACACACACACACACACACACACACACACACACACACACACACACACACACACACACACACACACACACACACACACACACACACACACACACACACACACACACACACACACACACACACACACACACACACACTCTCATCACAATTTAATGTGTCTGAAGAGGAGGCACTCAGTAGAACAGCAGGGGGCTCCCTGGCAAGTCACGGAAGCAACAAGGACACACTCTTGCTCACGCTAGCAAGAAATCACACACACACACACACATACACACACACACACACACACACACACACACACACACACACACACACACACACACACACACACACACACACACACACACACACACACACACACACACACACACACACACACACACACACACACACACACACACACACATGCTAGAATTCTAAGCAAACACACCCACACGCATGCAGTATCACTCCAAACATTCATATACGGTATGCATTATATTCTTGCAAATACTGTCATACTGTAAATACAAACACAACCCATCACATTATATCCAGTCACACAATCACATGGACAGACACACACACACATGCTGACACGGACACACACACAGTGCTCTTGAGTGCAATGGCTCATGTAGAGCAGCAGCAGCTTGGAGGTCCTTGCAGAGTGACAAATTCCGTTATCAGTGTCTGTCGTGTGTTCCATGTAACAATGCAAGTGATCAGATATGCAGTACATACACAAATATGCAGACATACAGTACATACACACATTTGCAGACATACAGTACATACACACATATGCAGGCGTACAGTACATACACCCATACACAGACACACAGCACATACACACATATACAGTACATGCACACATGCACACATATGCAGTACATACACACATATGCAGACATGCAGTACATACACACATATGCAGTACATGCACAAATGTGCAGACATGCTGTACATACACACATTTGCAGATATGCAGTACATACACAAATATGCAGATATACACTAATTTGTAGATATGAAGTACATACATACATATGCAGACATACAGTGCATACACAAATATGCAGAAACACATTACATACACACATATGCAGACATGCAGTACATGCACACATGCAGTACATGCACACATATGCAGTACATACACACATATGTAGACATACAGTACATGCAGACATTTGCAGACATACACACATATGCAGACATGCAGTACATACACACACATATGAAGACATGCAGTACATACACACACACATACACACAGACATACTCACATATGCATACATGCAGTACATACACACACATATGTAGACATGCAGTATATACACACATATGTAGACATGCAGTACATACACACATATGCAGACAGACACACATATACAGACATACACACATATGCAGACATAAACACATATGTAGACACACAGTATATGCAGACATTTGCAGACATACATACATATGCAGTACATACACACATATGTAGACATGCAGTACATACACATATATGCAGACACACAGTACATACACACATATGCAGTACATACGCACATATACAGACATGCAGTACATACACACAAATACAGACATACAGTACATACACACATATGCAGACACACAGTACATGCAGACATTTGCAGACATACACACACATTTGCAGATATGCAGTATATACACACATATGCATACATACAGTACATACACAAATATGCAGAAATACAGTACATACACACATATGCAGACACACAGTACATGCAGACATTTGCAGACATACATACATATGCAGACATGCAGTACATACACACATATGTAGATATGCAGTACATACACACATATATAGACACACAGTACATACAAACATACAGTACATAAACCCATATGCAGACATACACACATAAGCAGACATGCAGTACATACACACATATGCAGACATGCAGTACATACACACATATGCAGACAGACACACATATACAGACATACACACATATGCCGACATAAACACATATGTAGACATACAGTATATGCAGACATTTGCAGACATACATACATATGCAGTACATACACACATATGTAGACATGCAGTACATACACACATATGCAGACACACAGTACATGCAGACATACAGTACATAAACACATATGAAGACATGCAGTACATACACACATATGCAGACATGCAGTACATACACACATATGCAGACATACACACATATGTAGACATGCAGTACATACTCACATATCCAGACACACAGTACATACATACATATGAGGACATGCAGTACATACACACATATGCAGACATCCAGTACATACACACATATGCAGACATACACACATATGCAGACATGCAGTACATACACAAATATGCAGTACATACACACATATGCAGACATACAGTACATCCAAACATATACAGACATGCAGTACATACACACATATGCAGACATACAGTACATGCACACATATGCAGACACACAGTACATACACACATATGCAGTACATGCACACACATGCAGTACATACACACTTATGCAGACATACAGTACATGCACATATATGTAGACATGCAGTACATACACACATATGCAGACATGCAGTACATACACATATATGCAGACATGCAGTACATACACAAATATGCAGACACACAGTATATGCACACATATGCAGTACATACACACATATGCAGACATGCAGTACATACACACATATGCCGACAGACACACATGTGCAGTACATACACACATATGCAGACACATAGTACATGCAGACATACAGTACATAAACACATATGAAGACATGCAGTACATACACACATATGCAGACATGTAGTATATACACACATATGCAGACATACTCACATATGCAGATATGCAGTACATACACACATATGAAGACAGACACACATGTACAGACATACACACATATGCAGACATACACACATATGTAGACATTCAGTACATACTCACGTATGCAGACACACAGTACATACATACATATGAGGACATGCAGTACATACACACATATGCAGACATATAGTACATGCACATATATACAGACATGCAGTACATACACACATATGCAGACATACAGTACATGCACACATATGCAGACACACAGTACATACACACATATGCAGTACATGCACACATATGCAGTACATACACACTTATGCAGACATACAGTACATGCACATATATGCAGATATGCAGTACATACACACATATGCAGACATGCAGTACATACACACATATGCAGACATACACACATATGCAGACATGCAGTACATACACACAATGCAGTACATATGCACAGATGCAGACATACAGTACATATACACATATGCAGACACACAGTACATGCAGACATTTGCAGACATACACACATATGCAGACATACAGTACAAACACACATATGCAGACACACAGTACATACACACATATGCTGACATACAGTACATACACACATATGCAGACATGCAGTACATACACAAATATGCAGACACACAGTGCATGCACACATATGCAGTACAAACACACATATGCAGACATGCAGTACATACACACATATGCAGACATACACACATATGCAGACATGCAGTACATGCACAGATATGCAGTACATATGCACAGATGCAGACAAACAGTACATATACACATATGCAGACATACACACATATGCAGTACATACACACATATGCAGTACATACACACATATGCAGACACACAGTACAAATACACATATGCAGAAACACAGTACATACACACATATGCTGACATACAGTACATACACACATATGCAGACATACAGTACATACAGAAATATGCAGAGATGTTGTACATACACACATATGCAGACATGCAGTACATCCACACATATGTAGACACACAGTACATGCAGTACATAAACACATATGCAGTCATACACACATATGCAGACATGCAGTACATACAAACATATGCAGACATGTTGTACATACACACATATGCATACATGCAGTACATCCACACATATGCAGACATGCAGTACATACACACATATGCAGACAGACACACATGTGCAGTACATACACACATATGCAGACACACAGTACATGCAGACATACAGTACATAAACACTTATGCAGACATAATCACATATGCAGACATGCAGTACATACACACATATGCTGACATACACACATGTGCAGACATACACACATGTGCAGACATATACACATTTGTAGACATGCAGTACATACACACATATGAGGACATGCAGTACATACACACATATGCAGACATGCAGTAAATGCACACATATGCAGTACATACACACATATGCAGACATACAGTACATACACAAATATGCAGTACATGCACATATATGCAGTACATACACATAAATGCAGACATGCAGTACATGCACACATATGCAGTACATACACACTTATGCAGTACATACACATAAATGCAGACATGCAGTACATGCACACATATGCAGTACATACACACTTATGCAGACATACAGTACATGCACATATATGCAGATATGCAGTACATACACACATATGCAGACATGCAGTACATACACATATATGCAGACATGCAGTACATACACAAATATGCAGACACACAGTACATGCAGACATATGCAGACATACATATATATGCAGACATGCAGTACATACACACATATGCAGACATGCACACATGCAGTATACACACATATGTAGAAATGCATTACATACAGACATTTGCAGACATACATATGCACAGATATGCATATGACATAACATACAGTACATATACACATATGCAGACATACACACATATGAAGTACATACACACATATGCAGACACACAGTACATGCAGACATTTGCAGACACACAGTACATACACACATATACAGACATACAGTACATACACACATATGCAGACACACAGTCATACACACATATGCAAATATACAGTACATAAACACATATGCAGACATACGCACAGTACATGGAGACATTTGCAGACATACATACATATGCAGACATGCAGTACATACACACATATGTAGACATGCAGTACATGCAAACATACAGTACATAAACACATATGCAGACATACACACATATGCAGACAGGCAGTACATACACACATAATTAGACATGCAGTACATACACACATATGCAGACATGCAGTACATACATACATATGCAGATATGCAGTACATACACACATATGCAGACATACACATATATGCAGACACACAGTACATACATACATATGCAGTACATACACACATATGCAGACATGCAGTACATACACACATATGCAGTACATACATACATATGTAGACATACAGTACATACACACAAATACAGACATGCAGTACATACACACATATGCAGTACATACAGTACAAACACACATATGCAGACACACAGTACATACACACACATGCAGTACATACACACATATGCAGACACACAGTACATACACAAATATGCAGACACACAGTACATACACACATATACGGACATGCAGTACATACACACATATGCAGACATACACACATTTGAAGATATGCAGTACATAAATCAAATCAAATCAAATCAAATCAAATTTTATTTGTCACATACACATGGTTAGCAGATGTTAATGCAGTGTATGCAGTTCCGACAATGCAGTGATAACCAACAAGTAATCTAACTAACAATTCAAAACTACTATGTGTAAGGGGATAAGGAATATGTACATACGGATATATGAATGAGTGATGGTACAGAGCAGCATACAGTAGATGGTATCGAGTACAGTATATACATATGAGATGAGTGTGTAGACAAAGTAAACAAAGTGGCATAGTTAAAGTGGCTAGCATGTGTTACATAAGGATGCAGTCGATGATGTAGAGTACATATATACATATGCATATGAGATGACAATACACATTATATAAGGTAGCATTGTTTAAAGTGGCTAGTATATTTACATCATTTCATCAATTCCCATTATTAAAATGGCTGGAGTTGGGTCAGTGTCAATGACAGTGTGTTGGCAGCAGCCACATTAGTGGTGGCTGTTTAACAGTCATGGCAGATGCAGTCTCTCATCCCAGCTTTGATGCACCTGTACTGACCTCGCCTTCTGGATGATAGTGGGGTGAACAGGCAGTGGTTCATGGTTGATGTCCTTGATGATCTTTATGGCCTTCCTGTAACAACGGGTGGTGTAGGTGTCCTGGAGGGCAGGTAGTTTGCCCCATGATGCGTTGTGCAGTCCTCACACATGGAGAGCCTTACGGTTGAGGGCGGAGCAGTTGCCGTACCAGGCGGTGATACAGCCCACCAGGATGCTCTCGATTGTGCATCTGTAGAAGTTTGTGAGTGCTTTTGGTGACAAGCCGAATTTCTTCAGCCTCCTGAGGTTGAATAGGCGCTGCTACGCTGTCAGTGTGAGTGGACAATTCAGTTTGTCTGTGATGTGTATGCCGAGGAACACTACCCTCTCCACTACTGTTCCATCGATGTGGATAGGGGGTGTTCCTCTGCTGTTTCCTGAAGTCCACAATCATCTCCTTAGCAGTGTGACATACCTCCTCCCTGTAGGCCGTTTCGTCGTTGTAATGCAGCCATACCACTGTTGTGTCGTCCGCAAACATGATTGAGTTGGAGGCATGCACACATATGAACAGGGAGTACAGGAGAGGGCTCAGAACGCACCCTGTGGGGCCCCCGTGTTGAGGATCAGCAGGAGATGTTGTTGCCTACACCTGGGGGCGGCCCGTGGAAGTCCAGTACCCAGTTGCACAGGGCGGGTCGAGACCCAGGGTCTCGAGCTTGATGACAGCTTGGAGGGTACTATGGTGTTGAATGCCGAGCTGTACATGAACAGCATTCTCACATAGGTATTCCTCTTGTCCAGGTGGGTTAGGGCAGTGTGCAGTAGATTGCACACATATTTGCAGGGTCTAGGGTGTCAGGTAGGGTGGAGGTGATATGGTCCTGACACAAAGCACTTCATGATGACGGAGTGAGTGCTATAGTCGTTTAGCTAGTTACCTTAGCTTTCTTGGGAACAGGAACAATGGTGGCCCTCTTGAAGCATGACTGGTACATTGATTGAATATGTCCGTAAACACACCGGCCAGCATCTGCATGCTCTGAGGGCGCGGCTGGGGATGCCGTCTGGGCCTGCAGACTTGCGAGGGTTAACACGTTTAAATGTCTTACTCACCTCGGCTGCATGAAGGAGAGACCGCATGTTTCCGTTGCAGGCCGTGTCAGTGGCACTGTAGTCCTCATGGCAAAAAAGTTATTTAGTCTGCCTGGGAGCAAGACATCCTGGTCTGTGACTGGGCTGGATTTCATCTTGTAGTCCGTGATTGACTGTACCCTGCCACATGCCTCTCGTGTCTGGGCCATTGAATTGAGATTCCACTTTGTCTCTGTACACGCTAGCTTGTTTGATAGCCTTACAGGGAATAGCTGCACTGTTTGTATTCAGTCATGCAGACACCTTGCCCTGATTAAAAGCAGTGGTTCGCGCTTTCAGTTTCATGCTGCCATCAATCCACGGTTTCTGGTTATGTTTTTATGCAGACACGTTCTAATGAACTCGCACACCGAATCAGCATAATATTCCCATCTGACATACGAAACACGTCCCAGTCCACGTGATGGAAGCAGTCTTGGAGTGTAGAGTCAGCTTGGTCTGACCAGCGTTGGACAGACCTCAGCGTGGGACCTCTTGTTTTAATTTCTGCCTGTAGGCAGGGATCATCGTGATCAGCTTTTCCGAAAGGGGGCGGGGCAGGGCCTTATATGCAGAGTAACAATGATCCACACATATGCAGATAAAATTTAGGGAGTCTTGTTTTCAGATTGGCTTTGTTAAAATCCCCAGCTACAATGAATGCAGCCTCCGGATAAATGTTTTCCAGTTTGCAAAGAGTTAAATAAAGTTCATATGTGTCTGCAGGGGGGATATATACGGCTGTGATTAAAATCAAGAGAATTCTCTTGGAAGATAATGCGGTCTACATTTGATTGTGAGGAATTCTAAATCAGGTGAACAGAAGGATTTGAGTTCCTGTATGTTTCCTTCATCACACCATGTCCCGTTAGTCATGAGGCATACGCCCGCCACTCTTCTTACCAGAGAGATGTTTGTTTCTGTCATGCGTGGAGAAACCCGTTGGCTGCACCGCCCTGGATAGCGTCTTCCCAGTAAGCCATGTTTCCGTAAAGCAGAGAACGTTGCAGTCTCTGATGTCCCTCTGGAATGCCACCCTTGCTCGGATTTCATCAACCTTGTTGTCGAGAGACTGGACATTGGCAAGAAGAATACTGGGAAGTGGTGCGCGATGTGCCCTTTTTCGGAGTCTGACCAGAACACCGCCGCGTTTCCCTAGTCATGCATTCCGTTGTCCTGTTTGTATGAACACAGGATCATGAAAACATATTCTTGGTCGTACTGATGGTGAGTTGACATCTTATATTCAGTAGTTCTTCTCGACTGTATGTAATGAAACCTAAGATGACCTGGGGTACTAATGTAAGAAATAACACGTAAAAAAAACAAAAAACTGCATAGTTTCCTAGGAACGCGAAGCGAGGCGGCCATCTCAGTCGGCGCCGGAAGTATTCCGACACACATATGCAGACATACAGTAAATACACAAATATGCAGAAATACAGTACATACACACATATGCAGACACACAGTACATGCAGACATTTGCAGACATACACACATATGCAGTACATACACACATATGCAGACATACAGTAAATACACAAATATGCAGAAATACAGTACATACACACATATGCAGACACACAGTACATGCAGACATTTGCAGACATACACACATATGCAGTACATAAACACATATGCAGACATGCAGCACATACACACATATGTAGACATGCATTACATAAACACATATGCAGACATAAACACATATGCAGACATAAACACATATGCAGACACACAGTACATACACACATATGCAGACATGCAGTACATACACACATATGCAGACATACTCACATATGCAGACATGCAGTACATACACACATATGCAGACACGCAGTACATACACACATATGCAGACATACTCACATATGCAGACAGGCAGTACATACACACATATGCAGACATGCAGTACATACACACATATGCAGACATACTCACATATGCAGACATGCAGTACATACACACATATGTAGACACACAGTACATACACACATATGCAGACACGCAGTACATACACACATATGCAGACATACTCACATATGCAGACAGGCAGTACATACACACATATGCAGACATGCAGTACATACACACATATGCAGACATACTCACATATGCAGACAGGCAGTACATACACACATATGCAGACATGCAGTACATACACACATATGCAGACATACTTACATATGCAGACATGCAATACATACTCATATATGCAGACACAGGGGCGGCAGGGTAGCCTAGTGGTTAGAGCGTTGGACTAGTAACCGAAAGGTTGCAAGTTCGAATCCCCGAGTTGACAAGGTACAAAACTGTTGTTCTGCCCCTGAACAGGCTGTTCCTAGGCCGTCATTGAAAATAAGAATTTGTTCTTAACTGACTTGCCTAGTAAAATAAAGGTAATTTTAAAAAACACAGTACATACACACATATGCTGACATACAGGACATGCACACATATGCAGTACATACACAAATATGCAGTACATACACAAATATGCAGTACATGCACACATATGCAGTATATGCAGACATACAGTACATCCACACATATGCAGACATACAGTACATCCACACATATGCAGACATACAGTACATATGCAGACATACAGTACATACACACATATACAGTACATACACACATATGCAACACAGACACACATATGCAGTCACACAGTACAACCACACATATGCAGACATACAGTACATACAGACATGCAATACATACACACATGTGCAGTACATACACACATATGCAGACACACAGTACATACACAAATATGCAGACATGCGCAGACATACATGTGCAGACATACAGTACATGTACACATATGCAGTACATACACTCATATGCAGTACATGCACACATATGCAGACATACAGTACATGCAGACATTTGCAGACATACATACATATACAGTACATACACACATATGCAGACATGCAGTACATACTCACATATTTAGACATACACATGTGCAGACATACAGTACATACACATATACAGACATGCAGTACATTCTCACATATGCAGACATGCAGCCACTAATGGACATATACACACTCACACAGAAACACACAAAGCCTTTGTCCAAGCAGGAATCAGGTCTTCTGATTTCAGAATGACTAAAGTATTTCCTCACTGCAAACTCTGGATTCGAATGTCCCTCTCCTTGAATGGGGAGCCTCTCTACTGACATAAGAGCACTAGCTTTTCTCATAGTTAGCATAGTTGAACCAGAGACAGAGGTCAGAATTGTGACCCACTGTCTGTATGTACCCTTTTTATACACTTGGATGTGATGTAAGACAATGTTTTTATTTTTGTGAAAAGCCTTCAAGTGGAATAGAGCATAATGAAAGAAGTTAAGAAACCACTGCAGTAAGGCTCCAAAACCATAGTTATTCTCCTGCCGCAGTTTGAATATCTATCATCATCATTTTACACTATCCCTCTCTGCCCTGCTAACGAGTTCAAACACACACGCACGCACACACACACGCACGCACACACACACACACACACACACACACACACACACACACACACACACACACACACACACACACACACACACACACACACACACACACACACACACACACACACACACACACACACACACACACACACACACACACACACACACACACACACACACACACACACACACACACACACACACACACACACACACACACACACACACACACACACACACACACACACACACAGTTGCTTCACTCTCAATTGCAGAGAGATAATGATGTGATACTGCGGTTCTCAGGCTTAATTGAGGGTGAGCTATCTCCAGACACACACTCCCAAAGCAGACACACACACGCTCTCTAAACACACTCAGACAGGGCTGACACCAAGGGGACTTATCTAATGAGGAATGCCTTATCTGATGGACGTCAGTGCCACGACACACACACACACACACACACACACACACACACACACACACACACACACACACACACACACACACACACACACACACACACACACACACACACACACACACACACACACACACACACACACACACACACACACACACACACACACACACACACACACACACACACACACACACACAAACCGAGACAAAAAGCGGAATGACTTGTGTGTATAGAAACCCATGACATACCCATGGTCTGTGCACCTGAAATTTCTCTCTTGCTCCCAGACCTGCATGCACACACACTCACATGCACATACAGGCAAGAGCTGCGTTTGAATACCCATACCAACATACTGTATACTGGATAATTAATGAGTATATACTACATACTATATACTATTAATTCATTTTAGAATACTGTAAATGAATGGTATCCTTTCAGTTGAGCATACTAGTGCTACGCCTGTCTACCGGAAGTTGATGCTGTTGCTATGCAACCTCTTGCTAGCTTGTTAGCATAACAAATTACTAGCTAGACTTCGGGTGTGTTTGTAAATTCAATCTGGAGTGCCAGAGTGTGCTCTGGGCATTCGTAAATTCAGGGCGTTGTCAGATTGTCCGTTCATAAATTCAGAGCGTTTTGCTCTTGGAGCGTTCAGAGCACACACTGGACGCCCTGGCCGAGGAGTAGGGTTGATCCAAGCGTTCTGACCTCACAACAGCAGTCAAGCATCCAAGCTAACTGGCTAACTTGCTAGCTTCTTCCAGACACAAATGAATGAACACCTCTCTCTGACCATTTTACTCGCCCTAGCAGAGCTGGTTAGTCAGTTTTCATGTTATCCATAGTGTTGATGACTGTAACTGTGCTGGTGGCAACAATTTAATTAAGCGACGTTTATTGATACCGGTCACATTCAACAGGTGTTGAGCGTTTGTAAATTCATCAGTTCATCACTCTGCCTCTGGCAGTCAGACAAGAGTGCTCTGAAATCGGCGTAAATAGCAAGAGGGAATTTACGAACGGACCCGAACGACTATACCACTTAGCTAAGCTATGAATGACATGAATAATCAAGTCAATAAACGTTGGGTAGTTAGTTAGATAGCATAAAGTAAATATACTGGCAAGTTCGATGTATTAGTAGCCAACTAATGTTACAATAGGTAGCTAACATACCTGATACATACCGCTGTAATGATATGCTGTTCATAAGGATAGCGTAGCTAACAAATTGTCAGCCAACATAACGTGTAATGTAACTTATTTGAACATTCATGACTTTATTACATTGCTCAACATTTTCTTAACATTTGTTATAATTAGTTAAAGCAATGAATTAGTATGCACTCTCGTCGGACTTTGGCTGCATATTTTCCGCCATTTTCTTCGCATCTGAAAACGCTGTGAAGCCACGCCCATTTTGTGAATAATTGCATTATGGGCCCTAAATGCACAGAAATAGTGTCCGCTGAGTGTATATTTTGTATTTTGGCAAATTTGGTAAGACATCCGGGAACTTTTAGCATACTTACTATATCCATACTATGACCAAAAGCATACCATAAACTCAATTTACATCACAAATAGTACGGTTAGTGCTGTTAGTATGAGTATTCGAACACAGCTACTGTTTATCATCATTTGAAAGTAGTTCTCTGCTTCTCTGGCAACCTAGGTTCAATACCCATTTAGATACTAGTTTCACAGTCACAAAACAGCAAACTAACTCAAAAAATATAACTGTCACGTTCTGAACTTAGTTCCTTTGTTTTGTCTTTGTTTTTGTATGGTCAGGGCGTGAGTTGGGGTGGGCAGTCTATGTTGGTTTTTCCATGTTGATTTTTGTGTTCAGCCTAGTATGGTTCTCAATCAGAGGCAGGTGTCGTTAGTTATCTCTGATTGAGAATCATACTTAGGTAGCCTTTTTTCCACCTGGGTTTTGTGGGTGTTTATTTTCTGTCTAGTGTGTGTTGTTACCTTACAGAACTGTTTCGGTTTCGTTGATTCACGTTTATTATTTTATTCCAGTGTTCAGTTGTGTTTTTGAATAAATCAACATGGACACTTACCATGCTGCGTTTTGGTCCGATCATTACTCCTCCTCAGACGAAGAGGAGGAAATCCGTTACAATAACATAAATTAAGTGACCTTTGAAAAACAGTATTTGTGGATTTCCTTATTTCTTAAATTAACTTCCTCTGTGAAATAATTCCAATGTAGTGTTTGCAGTTTATGTGAGTGTTCCATGGGGACAGCCTGCCTGTGAGCAGCGTTCATAATGGACTTTAGGCACAGTGAACTGGGACAATGCCTGTTTAGTTCTGCCAACAGTGAGGACAGAGTCATGGGGAGGCTACTGGGCTGAAGTTCATTAGGACCACGTATAATCCTGTTTTGTCTCTGTAAACACACACTCTCATGCACGGACACAGGCACAAACACATCCAAATAAAATGTTATTTGTCACGTGCGCCGAATACAACAGGTGAAATGCTTACTTACTACAAGCCCTTAACCAACAATGCAGTTTTAAGAGAATACTTTTAAAAAGTAAGAGATAAAAATAACAAATAACAAAACACCCCACTGACCTTAGAGGTGACAGGGTGTCCCAATGTGTGTGTCGATGACATTGCATTGGTCACCAAAAAGGGGTAACCCATTAAAAACATCCAAATGTATTACCTTTGAAAATACTAAATACTGCAATCATAAAATGTATGTGGATCTAACAGTGCACGTGTGGTACCCATTTTTTCATAAAAAGTTACTTTTAGAGGATACAATCCTTTGTGGATCATAGTTGAGAGGACGGCGCGGCTGGTGTCTATACGTTATTAACAGCTGTTTCACCAGGACTAGCAGAGTGCATGCTGGGATGCTTCAAAGTCACTGGTGTTCTACAGTAAATGCTGTGGAATCCTTAGAGGATCAGCATTATTTTACTCTGCCCTAAATATAGTCTAGCACTAGTCTAAACATACACTCTCAATGGCAAAACAATAAATGCTCAATGGCAATTAACATTTATAGGAAATGTTTTCATTTAAAGCATACATCTATGCACTTTAAATGGTACAGTTGGTTTTGGTAAAACATCTACACTTTAAGGTCACTCAATGGCTCCATTCCATTACCTTGCCACACCTCTTTTTGTTGTATTTTTTTTAATTACATTTTTTGGCATAATGTGTTAATTGGTTTAATGCACGTTTGAATGTCTCTTTTCTTTCCTACAATCATTATTTTCATCCATCTTTGACAGTCTATAAACCATTAAAGGAGAGATGTACAGACGAAGAAATCATAAAAAGGCTTTTCTCCACACGTAACCCAGGGTTATCATTAGCCCTGGGCTCGGATTAGCCAATGAATAACTGGCGCCACCTTTCACACTGCCTCCCCTTAACCCTACAACAACCCATTGTTGCACCCCAGTTAGAAGCAAAACATCGACCCTGTTCTGGAACCAATTTAGACCTGGGGTAAACTCTGTGTTCTCCCACTTTGAAACAGGCTACTGTGAAATGTTGCTTTGCCCTGGGCTATGCTGAGAACAGTGCTGGGTAGAGGGCTTATTTAAATCACACACACACAGACAGATATGTGGAGTTATTCTGCCATTGTATCTGTGTGAATGACTCCATCATCCCAGGTAATTACTTTCCCAGCCCCAGGGTTCGTCCTTGATGAAACTCAACACACAAAGCCAGCGGTAATGAAGGAACCAATGAATTGGCCTGTTTAGCAATCTCCTCTCATAAACATATCCAATAGATTCTCTATGTGTGTCTAAATCCAACTTTACTCAAGATACGAGACAGAGCAATCCTATTTTTTCTGCTAATGATATTGTAGTGAATTTAAAGGGCATCTGTCCGAGAGGGGTCGCAAGAAAAATACTCAAATCAATACCAATAGGCTTCATTTAATGTACAGGTACTGATAGCATGGAGGAGTCAATACAGGATCTCAAAACCCCTTAGAAATGTTATATTTGGAGCAACTTTGAAATTTGGTGTTTGTAGAAGTGTGGATAAACGTCAGTATCCTAAGTCAAATTGGTAAAATCCGGAGATATTTTTGTTGAAATCTTCAGACGTGGGTTTCAGACACATGTGAAGTTGCAAGTGTTTTAAAAAATCCTCAAATGTGACATTTTCTTCGCAAGTGTATTTTTTCTTTGCTTCCATGTACATCTGGTCTCTGGTCTAGGGACTGATCATGGCCGAGCCTGTTTAGCTTCAGAGGCAAACCAGCAGTGGGAAGGAAGGTGCTGTGTTGCTGGAATGAATGAATGAATGTGCAATAACCTGCAACTGGCAAAAAAAGCAGTTAAAGCAAAGGCCAGGGTAACATAACCAAAGACGAGGCATTTTATTTAATCGCGTTATCATAAAAACATTTTCACTGGATTCTTTGTTTTTGCATTCGATTACAATTAATTTGTTATTTCCTTGCAATATTTTGTTTTTCGCTATCAATACGTTTGGGTTCATGTTTTGCTTTCAATATATTTATTTTAGTTTGCAATACTAAGAATTTTGCTTGTTATTAATGGCACAAAGTAACTGACACACTATATGATTACACCATATAATAACACTATAAAGGTATATTAAAGGTATTTAATCCTTAGTTAAACATTAACAAAGTTTCAGTAAAAAGCTGAGGGATTTCTTATTTATTTTACCTTTATTTAACTAGGCAAGTCAGTTAAGAACAAATTCTTATTTTCAATGACGGCCTAGGAACAGTGGGTTAACTGCCTGTTCAGGGGCAGGATAGGCCCGGAGACATGCAACCACTCACAAATCCATAGACTACGCTATGGATGCAAGGACTAACCATCAATGATATCTAAATGATAGTTTTAACCATGATTTTATGTTATACAATCATTGTTTACATTTACTTTGGAGTAAAACAAGCTTATATTTAGAGTTTTGATGGGGTACGACAGTTGAACTAAGTTCATGAGGCATTTATTCATTATATTCTTCAATGTGTACATACAGTATCATTGGGGACATAACATTCAATTATAAGTCCAAAAATGGATGTAGCAACTAGCGACAGCAACAACATGCAGTGACCTTTATACAGCAGAACAATGGCCCCATTTGAACATGATCCATTAACCTGCCTCACAAAAATGTTTTCTGTCCACTGTTCTGCGAATGTCCCTCAAAATCGTTTCCTTGTCCTGCAATTGGGCTTTTTAAATGTGATCACCCTAATTCCACCAGTGGAAACACAATTGTTTCATATGTGAGGATTACTTTAACTTCCAATTCCACATGTGAAAGTCAGATTTTCAAATGCGGAGTTTTCTTACATGTGAAAGTGAAAAGTCTCACATGTGAAATTGCATGTTCACATGCAGAAATCTTGTAAAAATCTAATTTGCAGTTTCATATGTGAAAAACAAATGCAATTCAATTCCACATGTGAAAGGAAGATTTTCACCTGAATGTAATACATGTTTAAACATGGTTTCACGTCTGAAATTTAAGCTCAACGTGAAACTGCATATTTGACATTTGATTTTTTTTGTAAGGGTACACACACACACACCTCCCTCTGTGAGGTTGAGACAGCGGCTGTGCGGTAGCAAAACACCACGTTGCTGGCGGGGTTAACGGTGTGGCAGAGCAGATGTTAAAGCTCTCCTCTCTCTGCTCTCTTATGTAATTCATGTTTTATCTGCTTTAATCCCCACTGGTGTAATTAGGCCAATAACACCAGCGACTCATTAGCATAGTTATGTAAGATGAACTAATGAACTGTACCCATTCCTACCAGGAAGGGGAGGGTGGCTATCCACAAGCTTCCTGTCACACCCCATACGATCATATAGACATGTGTCACCCATGCATATCAACGCTATAGGAACAGGTATGTAAACTACGTATGAACACATCACACGCAAACATGCAAGAGTCACACAAACATGTTTGTAAACACAAACTTTGGACATGGCAGAAGATGGGTGAGAGGAGAGGTTTAGGAATGAGGGGTGAGTGAAGGAAAGGTTAGGTGCTGGAGAGGGTTGAGATGACGGATAGCTCAGGGTGGTGACAGGTGGGGGGAGGAGAAAGAGGGCGAGATGGACAGAACGGAGAGAGTGGGAGGACAGGACAGCATTAGGACAGCTGGGTGTTAATGCAGGTCAGTGGAGAGTCTGTGAATAGCTGGGCTCTGCCAGTAACTGACCTGGAGAGAAATAGGGAGAGAAAGAGGCAGAGGGAGGGAGAGAAGAAAGGAAGGGAAGGAAGGAAGGAAGGAAGGAAGGAAGGAAGGAAGGAAGGAAGGAAGGAAGGAAGGAAGGAAGGAAGGAAGGAAGGAAGGAAGGAAGGAAGGAGAGAGAGAGAGAGCGATATACCAAGCAGAATATAGATGGGGTGAGAGCAGATGTTATAGCAAGAACGATAGAGCAGACAGAGAGAGAGAGCAGAGTCAAGCATTCTCCAGGGTATAGACCTGACCCTGACTACTGTCTCCTGTCCTCCTCTCCACTACTTCTCTGTCTGTCTGGCTGATTACTAACATCTACAATTTCTATTCATCTCCATTCTCTCCATTTCCGCTTTTTGTCTCTCGGTACCCTGTTTGTGTGTGTGTGTAGTGTGTGTGTGTGTGTGTGTGTGTGTGTGTGTGTGTGTGTGTGTGTGTGTGTGTGTGTGTGTGTGTGTGTGTGTGTGTGTGTGTGTGTGTGTGTGTGTGTGTGTGTGTGTGTGTGTGTGTGTGTGTGTGTGTGTGTGTGTGTGTGTGTGTGTGTGTGTGTGTGTGTGTCAGGCCAGTGTGTGTACCGTCAGAGCTGGAGTTAGAGATAAGCCTCTCCTAAACGCTGTGAGATCGACAGAGCCGCGCGCCGCCGGCTAAGATTAGGAACACCCAGCCTCCTTTCCTCTCTCTCCTCATCTCCTCCGCTTCAACGTCAAACTCTCCCAGTCCCTCTCTCCCTCTTTCCCTTCTGCAATTCCACCAATTCTGAAAGTAGCTCGGTGCAAGATTACAAGCATCCAGGGCTAGTCTTTATCTCTATTTTGTAGATGGAGGAGGAGAGAGAAGAGGAAGAAAGAGGAAAGAGAGGGGAAGAGAGGAGAAGGGGGAAGATAGGAGAAGGGGGAAAAGAGGGGGAAGAGAGGAGAAGGGGGAAGAGAGCGGGAAGAGAGGGGGAAGAGAGGGGAAGAGAGGAGAAGGGGGAAGAGAAGGGGAAGAGAGGGGGAAGAGAGGAGAAGGGGGAAGAAGGGAAGGAAAGAGGCTTCTAATAATTGCAGCAGGGTTGTTTTAATTGTGCTCAGTCTCCCCAATGTTCAGGGCAGGCAGGAGAGGGACTTGGCCGCTGTTATGTTTCTCACCACACTCTTTCTGCTCTGCACAATCATACACACACACGCACACATACACGTGTGCACACACACACACACACGCACACACACACACACGTACAGTGCATTTACCAGCCACACACATTGTGTTCAACCACAATAACGAACACTTGCTGTGTTTGGGAAAAAAATTACACACAAACACTTGCTTTGTTCGACTACAACAATACACACACACTGTGTTCCCAGAAATGCTGTCAACAATCACAACAACTGCTGTAATTTTTCTACTATTCATTCCTCACTGTGCTTATGTTCTCCTGTTTGTATCTTAACACGACCCAGGTATCTCTTTCTCTCTCTCTCTCTCTCTCTCTCTCTCTCTCTCTCTCTCTCTCTCTCTCTCTCTCTCTCTCTCTCTCTCTCTCTCTCTCTCTCTCTCTCTCTCTCTCTCTCTCTCTCTCTCTCTCTCTCTCTCTCATAGGCTTTGTTGACATGGTAAACATGTTCACATTGTCAAAGCAAGTGGAATCGAAAATAAACTAAAGTCTATCTCTATCTCTTCCTACTTCTTTCCTTGCCATTTTGTGATTCTGACACTCATAATTACAGGAAAATGATCTGGTAACTCCTTTCTCATTGGCTGGAAGATTCTTACAGTTTTTCTCAATTGCTAAAGCACAATTTCTGAAACCTTGCTCCATTTCCTGAAAACATTAAACACAAAACCTCATCTTCAAGCACTATTTACATAACTTCTGACTCCTCTTGCAAAATGAAACAATCGCCTCAAAACAGTTTTACCTTTGTTCAACATCAAACACTGCTCTCAAATCATAAATGAAATGATCAAAATGATATACACTCTCAAGCAGTCAGTAAACAATACACCGAAAAATAGAAACCACATTGTTCAAAACATACCATTTTCAGCGAGAAGTACATTTTTTATCTAAAAAAATATTCATATTTTTCCGTCATTTTCTTTTGATGAACGAAAACATGTTCTATCATAGTAGCTCAAAATTGATCAGAAATTACTACTCTGCTTTGCTCTTTAAAATTTTGTTTTATGTTCTTCCTCCTCCTTGTACCCCTGTCTCTGTGATATTGTAATTCTTGTTCTTTGTTGATATGAACCTGCAACCAGTCAAAATCTATTGAGCAGTCAGTACTGTTACAGTTTTTCTCAGTCGCTTTGGTGCATTTTTCACATCATCCCTAACATGTGCAAAATAATAAGTGCATTTCTCAGAACAATTTGTACAAACTGCAAACTGCAATATACAATAGATATGTTTCTAAAGCTAGTCAGTCACTAAAAATCTTTAGTACATCTCTCAAAAGTAAATATTCATACCAATGATCATGTCAGTGTCATCAGAATGATAAGTCATTGAGTCATTGTTCACGAACAAGGTCGTCAAAATGTTTAGGCATGTTGTCAATGTAACTGTGTACTTTGACAGTATTACCTGATGTAAACTTGGGCTACAGTTTGGATGACAGTTACTGTATTGAAAATGCACAAGGCTGCACTTCTATGGCATATATCATTTTCAACAGTACTATTTACATATTACTTTATGTGGGTTATTGATTGAAAGAGACTGGACAACCCAAGGGGCACAAAGGGAAAACAACTAAATTAGAAATAAATGCAGAAAACTACCCCTAAGGCACAACTTTGCCCGCAGCACTGTTGTGCTGTCTATACACATACAGACGTTCCTGTCTGTCGGCCCACATATTCCCATCCACATCACACCAGATATTTTCCCTTCCAATGCAACATGGAAAGAATCTTTTGGAATGCCTTATCCATCCTCTGCAGGCGTCTACTGTGATGTCCTCACATGCTGCATCCATTGCAGCCAGCAGGGTCATCTGTGTGTGTGGCTGACGATCGTACACCTTCCACCTCCATGCTGAAAATAACTCCTCAATTGGGTTAAGGAATGGTGAATAAGGTGGGAGGAATTCTATGAGCATCCTCGGGTGGGTCACCAACCATTGTCTTATGATGTTTGATCGATGGAAACTCACATTATCACAAATGACCACATGACCGCACAAATGACCACACACATGGTGATATTTCCTCCCCGTTGGCCTGGCAAATCCACAGTAGCTCTGTGACCGATGATATTCCGACCCCGCCTTCTGCATTTAGTCAGGTTGAAGCCAGCCTCATCCACGTATACAAAGTTGTGAGAGGGTTCACTTGATTCCAACTCCATTATATGCTATATCCCAGAACACACAGTTGAATTTGTTTTATCCAGAGCGACTTAAAAATTGGTGCATTCACCTTATGACATCCAGTGGAACAGCCACTTTACAATAGTGCATCTAAATCTTTTAAGGGGGGGGGGGGTTGAGAAGGATTACTTTATCCTATCCTAGGTATTCCTTAAAGAGGTGGGGTTTCAGGTGTCTCCGGAAGGTGGTGATTAACTCCGCTGTCCTGGCATCGTGAGGGAGTTTGTTCCACCATTGGGGGGGCCAGAGCAGCGAACAGTTTTGACTGGGCTGAGCGGGAACTGTACTTCCTCAGTGGTAGGGAGGCGAGCAGGCCAGAGGTGGATGAACGCAGTGCCCTTGTTTGGGTGTAGGGCCTGACCAGAGCCTGGAGGTACTGAGATGCCGTTCCCCTCACAGCTCCGTAGGCAAGCACCATGGTCTTGTAGCGGATGCGAGCTTCAACTGGAAGCCAGTGGAGAGAGCGGAGGAGCGGGGTGACGTGAGAGAACTTGGGAAGGTTGAACACCAGACGGGCTGCGGCGTTCTGGATGAGTTGTAGGGGTTTAATGGCACAGGCAGGGAGCCCAGCCAACAGCGAGTTGCAGTAATCCAGACGGGAGATGACAAGTGCCTGGATTAGGACCTGCGCCGCTTCCTGTGTGAGGCAGGGTCGTACTCTGCGGATGTTGTAGAGCATGAACCTACAGGAACGGGCCACCGCCTTGATGTTAGTTGAGAACGACAGGGTGTTGTCCAGGATCACGCCAGGGTTCTTAGCGCTCTGGGAGGAGGACACAATGGAGTTGCCAACCGTGATGGCGAGATCATGGAACGGGCAGTCCTTCCCCGGGAGGAAGAGCAGCTCCGTCTTGCCGAGGTTCAGCTTGAGGTGGTGATCCGTCATCCACACTGATATGTCTGCCAGACATGCAGAGATGCGATTCGCCACCTGGTCATCAGAAGGGGGAAAGGAGAAGATTAATTGTGTGTCGTCTGCATAGCAATGATAGGAGAGACCATGTGAGGTTATGACAGAGCCAAGTGACTTGGTGTATAGCGAGAATAGGAGAGGGCCTAGAACAGAGCCCTGGGGGACACCAGTGGTGAGAGCGTGTGGTGAGGAGACAGATTCTCGCCACGCCACCTGGTAGGAGCGACCTGTCAGGTAGGACGCAATCCAAGCGTGTGCCGCGCCGAAGATGCCCAACTCGGAGAGGGTGGGGAGGAGGATCTGATGGTTCACAGTATCGAAGGCAGCCGATAGGTCTAGAAGGATGAGAGCAGAGGAGAGAGAGTTAGCTTTAGCAGTGCGGAGCGCCTCCGTGATACAGAGAAGAGCAGTCTCAGTTTAATGACTAGTCTTGAAACCTGACTGATTTGGATCAAGAAGGTCATTCTGAGAGAGATAGCGGGAGAGCTGGCCAAGGACGGCACGTTCAAGAGTTTTGGAGAGAAAAGAAAGAAGGGATACTGGTCTGTAGTTGTTGACATCGGAGGGATCGAGTGTAGGTTTTTTCAGAAGGGGTGCAACTCTCGCTCTCTTGAAGACGGAAGGGACGTAGCCAGCGGTCAGGGATGAGTTGATGAGCGAGGTGAGGTAAGGGAGAAGGTCTCCGGAAATGGTCTGGACAAGAGAGGAGGGGATAGGGTCAAGCGGGCAGGTTGTTGGGCGGCCGGCCGTCACAAGACGCGAGATTTCATCTGGAGAGAGAGGGGAGAAAGAGGTCAGAGCACAGGGTAGGGCAGTGTGAGCAGAACCAGCGGTATCGTTTGACTTAGCAAACGAGGATCGGATGTCGTCGACCTTCTTTTCAAAATGGTTGACGAAGTCATCTGCAGAGAGGGAGGAGGGGGATTCATTGTAGGATTCATTGTAGGAAGTATACAGTATACTGCTTATATACAGTAACAGTGCACTGTACATTGGTGGACATACCTGTTCTCTCTTCGAAACGTTTGAACTATTGAGGACACGGTTGATCTCCCAAAATTCGGCTGCACCCTTCGACCCGCCTCAGCCATTGTAAGGCCATGATTGACAACATGGTATACAATAGTGCCCCTTATGTCATCAGATATGCACCAATGTCCTCTTCTGCCTCTTCCTCTGTTTTGCCTTCCAGCACGCATCCTTGCTCCTCTTCTTCCTCCTCTTGGCTGTTGACCCTGTTCGTTTCCTGGTCCATCCATTATTGGCAAATTGCAACTCTGTGTTGTGGTCTGTCTACATATGCTTGCCAATTGATTCTTCATGAGATGCACCTTTGAGCAATTTAGGCAAATGAGTGAGGGTCAATTTCACCTGCACGATTCATCAATTCACGTTTTTGTACAAAAGGTCTAATAGAAATGTGTAAAACTATGCTTGACAATTTATGACAAATAGTTCAACAATTTTGCATGTAATGGCTTATGCAAGGAACTAATGCCTAGATGTTTTGAGGGGTAAGACTATTCAACAGAGAACCATCTACTATATTTTGATCAACATGACATGAGCCATTGATAATGTGGAAAAAAGCTGACACTTGTACATTATCAAATGCAATTTGTTCAGAGGAATAAGAAATTCCTTTAATGATGTGCACAAGTGACTAAATGATTTGGAATTTGTACAAGTAGTATCAAGAATTGCACTTTTGATCTAAGAAATGCACCAAAGCGACTGAGAAAAACTGTAATAAATGGAAAGCACAATGTTCAGGGCCATACAATTTATCCATTGTACAGTATACAGCCTACAATGCACTGTACTACAGTATCCATTCTCAGACTTTCTCATTCCCACCTTCAACAACCTGTTTGCTCTCTGAACTGGCTTATATTGGTTGTGTCGCAGCATTTTAACCTGTTTAACCTGTTGGTTAAATCCATTTTGAGTGGTTGTGTTCAATCAATGACATGTCTTCTCTATTTGTATTTGATTGTTGCCACTTGTGTTTACCAGTATGGATGGCATGTGCATTAGAGTGCAGAATGTGTTTTGAGAAGGAGAATGTGTTTAGAGTTTTGCTGAAAAGTCTAAGTGAGATCTGCAAATGGTGTTTTATCATGTGAAATGGTTTAAGATATTGACAACAGACTGCATAATTAGCTAAATGAGTCCAGGCAACTGAGAACTTTGTTCAGCCAATGGGTTTTAGTGTTTTAGCAATTGAGAAAAACTGTAAATCACATGTATTAGTGTGGTTCCTAAACCTCTCCTCTCCTCCTATACAGTATTAAACAGGAAACACACATGCTTCCTCTGCCATTAATCACACTGACAGGCCTTTTGTTGTCAGTTAGCAGCTGTGTGCTGAGGAACATTACTCCACTGTTCCTGCTATGCTCACACACACACACACACACACACACACACACACACACACACACACACACACACACACACACACACACACACACACACACACACACACACACACACACACACACACACACACACACACACACACACACACACACACACACACACACACACACACACACACACACACACACACACACACACACACACACACACTCACACGTACAAGTGGGTGTGCGAATGTGTTTGTGTGTGTTAAGATGCGACATGGTCCTTATTTGAACTCAGAGCAGGTAAAGCATGCTAATAGTTATCTAGCTTTTAAAATGATCACGCCCTGTCACTCTGTCATCTTTAAGTCAACCTTGGCTGTCAAAGACATTGTCAAAGGAAGATATGGGAATATGCCTCTGGGTAATGACGTAATTTAAACAATGTTGACCCTACACATGTAGGATCTTAATTTGACCAATCTGTTGCAGGAGCAGTTTCAGACTTGATTTTCCCTTACAAAAATTGTATCAACCCCAACAAAAATGTCCAGGAACCTGGCTCAAATTAAGATCCTACACCTGTAGTAGCATTAAACTAGAACCTGATGTTTAGAAACATGGTTTTAAGCTGTTTGTGTTTGGCTGTGTGTGTGTGGATGCGTGCGGGTGTATACGTGTGTGTGTTTGAGGGTTTCCTGGCTTCTGCTAAATCACTATAGCGAGTTGATCAAGCAAATGGACTGAAGCCAACCACACACAGTTTTGTAGTGTCTGTGTTATTGTCCCTCCACTTTGGGAAAGACGCTTTATCTCCAGACTTGGCATTCACAGATAAACAAGTAAACAAATAAATGAATACATAGATAGATAAACCCACTGGCTGTGGTTGGGGTAGATTAAGCTTTGTGTGTGCGTTCAGTCTGTGTATTATCGGACTGTGGCCATCCCTGTGCTGGAATGCCAAACTGTGGACTCATCCCTGATCCCAGGAACATACTGATCTACCAGGCTGAACTCTCCCTCACCTCACCTCCCATGATGCCACACTCCCAGCCTCCAGCCTCTCACGGTTACCCATAATCCCTCACTCCCCACTTGCTTTCACTGCATCCCCCTCCACTCCTCGCTCTCAAGGATAGGTTTTTTCTCCCTCTCTCTCTCTCTCTCTCTCTCTCTCTCTCTCTCTCTCTCTCTCTCTCTCTCTCTCTCTCTCTCTCTCTCTCTCTCTCTCTCTCTCTCTCTCTCTCTCTCTCCCTCTCTTCCTCTGTCTCTGTCTGTCTCTCTCTCTCGAAGTGACAAAGAGCTCAGCAGTATGGTGACAGTTCTTTTTATCCAACACCCCCTGTCCCTCCTCTGTTTCTCTCTTCTCTGCCTCTCCTTTGCATCTGCTCCTGTTCCCTTTGTGGAGAGAGAGAGAGAGAGAGAGAGAGAGAGAGAGAGAGAGAGAGAGAGAGAGAGAGAGAGAGAGAGAGAGAGAGAGAGAGAGAGAGAGAGAGAGAGAGACCCTTTGAATTGAATTGAGAGAGAGATGTATTCCTCCCTAATGACAGATCGCCTGTCAGGGAATCCAGCAGACTATTTCAGTCTCCCTTTATTCTCCTATAAAGTTTGTCCCATATTGATTCTGTATTTAACTGAAAATGGGCACTGGAAGATTTATAAAAACCTAAAGAAACTGAATAACAATGCCGTTCTCAAGAGTGTGGAACTTAAGGTAACAGTGACACATAGGTTCCTCTAATTATCCTCTCCTCAGTTCCACATCTCCCAACCCAGAACCCGGCCTGTTCCTCATCCTTTCAGAGCTTTGCAAAGAGTCCAGGGGTTAGGGGTAGGACTTGATTTCACACCTCACTTTCCATCTCTCCCCTACCCTGAGTCTGGTCACGTAGGCTGCAATGTTTCCAGGAGTATTTAGGGGACGTGTGGTCAACACGCCATGACCCATATCTCCCAATAACACACGCACACACACACGCACACGCACAACAGAGAGAGAGAGAGAGAGAGAGAGAGAGAGAGAGAGAGAGAGAGAGAGAGAGAGAGAGAAAGAGAGAGAGAGAGAGAGAGAGAGACAAAGAAGAGAGAGAGAGAGAGAGAGAGAGAGAGAGAGAGAGAGAGAGAGAGAGAGAGAGAGAGAGAGAGAGAGAGAGAGAGAGAGAGAGAGAGAGAGAGAGAGAGAGAGAGAGAGAGAGAGAGAGTATGTTTGGGTCTCTATGGAGAACTGTCAGTCTGTCAACATTCAGGGTCTCAAAACAAGTCAAGACAAGTCACCAGTGTTTTCTACACAATAGCATAACAGTTTGCTCTCCTTACCATCATGTGGTACAGTGTGATCTGTGTGGCAATGTTTTCTGATGTCTTTCTGTCTCTTTTTAATTGAAAGGTCAAGACCACAGGACATCTAAAGAATTGATTTAAACCAAACGAGTATGATCAAAGTGTTAGGTTTAGAATGAAAACACATTATGATGATGAGCAATAATTTATTGCTTTGCTTCTATATTGTCTGAGCTTGTTAGGAAGCACAACCAAATGAGCCCTACATCAGTCTCTATATGTTTTGCTGTTAGATGTACAGTACAGAGTGTTCCCTCATAGTGAGAGAATGCTGGAAGCTGAGAAACACTCTTTAGGAAATAAACAAAATGGACCCTTTCAACCCCTCACACAAACTGACATGCATGTACGTGTGCCCGCACAAACACACACACACACACACACACACACACACACACACACACACACACACACACACACACACACACACACACACACACACACACACACACACACACACACACACACACACACACACACACACACACACACACACACACACACACACACACACACACACACACACACACAGTTCTCTGTTTAATCAGTGTGACCTCATTATTGATGAACTGGCTGTTTAAGACCCTCTCACGGTCTCTGCTGCTCTGGGATCTTATTGGATCATCAACGTGGTTAGTAAACACACCACCAACAAAATACCCAGGCAGCAGACGCATTTACAGATTATATGGGTATGTATACATTATTACTTGTATTGCTACATTATAACTGGTTATTTTGCATTATCAGATGTATCCGTCAGGTGGATGGTGTCATGACGTTGGCCTGGGGGGTAGGTTTATGACAGTCATAAATACCTCTTCGCCCCATTTTCCTCTCTCTACCCTACTGATGTTACATTTGCAAACAACTTGGTTAACATAGAGATTCTGGGAACATCAGAAGGTGGGGGGAAATTAACTATATTCTGGTAATCTGACCAATGGAACATATGCGGTGGTACTTATTGAATATGATGTCAGTTCAGTTGTCATCGGAGACATTCTCATCAATGATAAGATGACAAACTCTACAGTGGAAAGTCTACACATCAGTTATCGGATTCACATGGAATTGTTCAATGTAAATGTTTGAATATGAAATTATTTGTGATGGGATGAAATGGGATTTTAGCTTCTAAAATGTGAGAATGTTGGGTTTTCATGAGTGAATTAGGCCCGACTCAGTGGCCCGCCCACGTGAAGAGACATAGGTTGTAAACTATGAAAAACACGCCCTCCTCTCCCTTCCAATATAAAGCTTTGATGACAATATAACCTCCTGTTCCGAGGATGTGAGGACGACGGTCCGATGTCAGAATGTTTCAGATAATAACTACAGACCGAAGCCAACATCAGCTTGAGCTTTAGTTGCGAATGGTATGAACTTTGAACTCTTATTCACTACAGAAGTGATACCTCCTAGCCATTGAGTTAGCAACAGCAGCTGCAAACAATGGTTAGGAAGGAACAGACAGAGTATTCTGTCTATCACACAACGACGTTACTACAACGTATCCAATTGACCACCAGAGTCATTCTTCAAAGGACAAAGGACAAAGGACTCGGTTTGGCAACACGGCCTTCCATCTACCACCAACCTACCGAAGCGAAGCTCAGAGTAAATATTTATAGCATTTTCCTTTTCCAAATGGGCGGTACTTTAGAATGCATGAGATACTGTATTTACAATAGCTCAGATTCTTCCTTTGTCCCTCAGT
This sequence comes from Oncorhynchus gorbuscha, assembly GCF_021184085.1. Classification (NCBI taxonomy): domain Eukaryota; kingdom Metazoa; phylum Chordata; class Actinopteri; order Salmoniformes; family Salmonidae; genus Oncorhynchus; species Oncorhynchus gorbuscha. The sequence goes on from NW_025744862.1 coordinate 68,578, forward strand.
CTTCCTGCTCTTTCACTCAAACCCAGCCCTTTTCTTTTGTGTAACCAGCTGTCATATCTGTTCCGCCCGCTAGGAATGTTTTCCTTTATGAAGTAATTTGTAATCAAGTTATGATTAATTATGTGTACGTGTAATTCTGTTTGATTAGTTAGGTATTTAGTAAATAAATAATTCAACCCAATTTTGTATGGCTAATTCAACTTGTTAGCCAGGGTTCGTGAAGATAACCAAGAATTTACAACTTTCAGATGAGGCTGAATTAAGGTGACGATTAATATTGACTGCTATTGATGTAACATATTATTAGGTCTTTAAGAGTTTATTCGGAAGATAACAGCTCTATAAATATTATTTTGTGGTGCCCCGACTCTCTAGTTAATTACATTTACATGATTAGCTCAATCAGGTAATATTAATTACGGATAAATTATTTTATATAATTGCATGTCATATCACTTAATCCGGTATAGCCAAAGACAAAACAATGGCTACCTAAAACTGCAAATTTTAGAGTGTCCTGTTAACGTCCCCAGCCCAAGGTGCTCTTGTGTAATGATCATGCTGTTAAATCAGCTTCTTGATATGCCACAACTGTCAGGTGGATGGATTATATTTGCAAAGGAGAAATGCTCACTAACAGGGATGTAAATAAATTTGTGCACAAAATGAGAGAAATATGTTTTTTTGTGAGTATGGAACATATCTGGGATCAACACTTTACATGTTGCGTTTATACACTAAATTACAAAAATAATTTGGACACCTGCTCGTCAAAAAATCTAATTCTAAAATCATGAGCATTAATATAGAGTTTGTCCACCTTTGCTGCTATACAGCCTCCAATCTTCTTGGAAGGCTTTCCACTAGACATTGGAAATTTGCTACGGGGACTTGCTTCCATTCAGCCACAAGAGCATTAGTGAGGTCGGGCACTAATTTTGGCGATGAGGCCTGGCTCGCAGTCGGCGTTCCAATTCATCCCAAAGGTGTTCGATGAGGTTGAGAACAGGGCTCTGCAGTGGTAAAAAGTACCCAATTGTCATACTTGAGTAAAAGTATAGAAACCTTAATAGAAAGTTAATCAAGTACAAGTGAAAGTCACCCAGTAAAATAGCACTTCACTAAAAGTCTAAAAGTATTTGGTTTTAAATATACTTGAGTAAATATAATTGCTAAAATATGAGAGTCCGCCAGACCATAGGCAGTAGAGATGACAAGCCATGTTGTCTTGATAAGTGCGTTAATTGGACCATTTTCCTCTCCTGCTAACCATACAAAATGTAACGAATACTTTGGCTTGTCAGGAAAAATGTATGTAGTAAAAAGTACAATATTTACTATTGTATTGAAGCAAAAGTAAAACTAGTCAAAACTATAAATAGTAAAGTAAAGTACAGATACCCCCAAAATGACTTCAGTAGTACTTTAAAGTAATAAAGTATTTAAAGCACTTTAAAATAAAGTAAAGTTCTTCCACACTGATCTCAACAAACCATTTCTACGTGGACCTCACTTTGTTCAAAGGGGCATTGTCATGCTGAAATAGGAATGGGCCTTCCCCAAACTGTTGCCACGAAGTTGGAAGCACAGAGTTGTCTAGAATGTATTTGTATGCTGTAGCGTTGAGATTTCCCTTCGCTGGAACTAAGGGGCCTAGACTGAACCATAAAAAAAGCCCCAGACCTCCTCCACCAAACTTTACTGTTGGCAGTCTGCATTCAGGCAGGTAGCGTTCTCCTGGCATCCGGCAGACCCAGATTCATCTGTCGGATTGCCAGACGTTGAAGCGTGATTCATCATTCCAGAGAATGCCTTTCCATTGCTCCAGAGTCCAATGATGGCGAGCTTTACACCACTCCAGCCAACACTTGGCATTGCACATGGTGAACTTAGGCTTGTGTTCGGCTGATCGGCCGTGGAAACCCATTTCATGAAGCTCCCGACGAACAGTTCTTGGGCAGACGTTGCTTCCAGAGGCAGTTTGGAACTCAGTGGTAAGTGTTGCAACCAAGGACAGATGTTTTATAGGCGCTACGCACTTCAGCACTAGGCGGTCCCGTTCTGTGGGCTTGTGTGCCCTAACACTTTGTGGCTGATCCGTTGTTGCTCCTAGACGTTCCCACTTCACAACAACAGCACTTACAGTTGAACGAGGCAGCTCTAACGAGGCAGCTCTAACAGGGCAGAAATTTGACGAACTGACTTGTTGGAAAGCTGGCATCCTATTAAGGTGCTACGTTGAAAGTCACTGAGCTCTTCAGTAAGGCCATTCTACTGCCAATGTTTGTCTATGGAGATTGCATAGCTGTGTGCTCGATTTTACACACCTGTCAGCAACGTGTGTTGCTGAAGTAGGCAAATCCATTCATTTGAAGGGCTGTCCACATACCTTTGTATACAGTGTTTGTTTGTTCAGTGTATCTGAAAGGTCCCTCAGTCGGGCAGTGAATTTCAAACACAGATTCAACCACAAAGACGAGAGAAGTATACCAATACCTTGCGAATAAGGGCAACCAATTTGTAGATAGGTAAAAAATAAATAAAAAGCAGACATTGGATATCCCTTTGAGCATCGTTAATTACACTTGGATGGTGAATCAATACACCCAGTCACTACAAAGACACAGGCGTCCTTCCTAACTCAGCTGCCAGAGAGGAAGAAAACTGCTCAGGGATTTCCCCATGAGACTAATGGTGACTTTAAAACCGTTACAGAGTTTAATGGCTGTGACAGGAGAAAACTGAGGATGAATCAACAAAATTGTCATTACTCCACAATAGAATAGAATAGAAGGAATCCTGTACAGACAAAAATATAAAAAATGATGCACCTGTCAGCAATAATCCACTAAAGTAAAACTGCAAAAAATATGGCAAAGAAATTTACTTTATATTCTGGATGCAAAGCGTTATGTTTGTGGCATATCCAACACAACACATCATTGAGTACGATTTTCAAGCATGGTGGTGGCTGCATCATGTTATGGGTATGCTTGTCATCGGCAAGGACCATGGAGAAATCCTAGAGACAACTGGGAGACAACTGTACCTTTCAGCGGGACAATAACCCGCTGAAAGGCCAAATATACACAAGGCCAAATATACACTAGAGTCACTCACCAAGACAACATGAAATGTTCCTGAGTGGCCTAGTTACAGTTTTGACTTAAATCTGCTTAAAATCCTATGGCAAGGCTGTCGAGCAATGACCAACAACCAACTTGACAGAGCTTGAAAAAGTGTTTAAATATACTGAACAAAAATATAAACGCAACATGTAAATTGTTGGTTCCATTTCTCATGAGCTGAAATAAAAGATCACAGAAATGTTATATATGCACAAAAAGCGTATTTCTCTAAAAAGTGTTGCACACATTTGTTTACATCACTGTTAGTGAACATTTCTTCATTGCCAAGATTATCCACCCACCTGACAGGTGTGGCATATCACAAAGCTGATTAAACAGTAAGATCATTACACAGGTGCACCTTGTACTGGGGACAATAAAAGGCCACTCAAAAAATGTGCCGTTTTATCACACAACACAATGCCACAGATGTCTCAAGTTTTGAGGGAGCATGCAATGGTATGCTGACTGCAGGAATGTCCAACGGAGTTTTTGCCAGATAATTTAATATTTATTTCTCTACCATAAACTGCCTCCAACATAATTTTAGAAAATTTGTCAGTACATCCAACCAGCCTCACAACCACAGACCATGTGTAACCATGCCAGCCCAAGGCCTCCATATCTGTCTTTTTCACCTGCGGGATCAGCTGAGGAGGGGTATGGAGGGTGCTGAGGAGTATTTCTATCTATAATAAAGCCCTTTTGTGTGAAACAACTCCTTCTGATTGGCTGGGCCAGACTTCCCAGTGGGAGGGCGTGGCTACCAAGTGGGTGGGCCTATCCCTTCCCAGGCCCATCCATGGCTGCGCCCCTGCCCAGTCATGTGAAATAGATTAGGGCCTAATGAATTTATCTCAATTATGACTGATGTCCTTCTATGAGCTGTAAACTCAGTAAAATCTTTGAAATTGTTGCATGTTGCATTTATATTTGTTTTATATTTTCAGTATAATAATGTGCAAATATTTTACAATCCAGGTGTGCAAAGCGCTTTGAGACTTACCCAGAAAACCCCGCAGCTGTAATCTTTGCCAAAGGTGATTCTAACAGGGGTGTGGAAACTTATGTAAATGAGATATTTCAGTATTTCATTTTCAATAAATATGCCCCAAAAAAACAAACATTTTTTTCACTTTGTCATAACGAAGAATTGTGTGTAGATGTGTGAGAAAATCATATATTCAATCTATTTTGAATTCCGGTTCTAAGTCAACAAAATGTGGAATGCATCAAGGGGTATGAACAAAGTACTTTTTGAAGGCACTGTACTTTGGAACAGATGCTTTTGGAGAGGCATTGGTGATTGGTGTGACTAACAGATTCTTAGTGCCAAATTTAATTAGAGATGATGATTATTGCTGCTCATTATTAGCACATAACCATACAGAACAACGCTGTGGCCTGTCTGTCTAACGAGCTCTCACAGCTTGACAGCACGTCATCACACTTCAGCATTCTGGACACTGGCACCTGGCATCCATCTTGGCTCAATTAGAGCTGCTGAGGCTCCTGTGTTTATCATCACCCATCACTCAATGGGGCTTCTGTCGATGCGATTCAATGTGATGTGTTGCTTCGTAAATTTTGCGCAGGTTTGTGTTTATTGGGATTATTAATCTAGTTTTAGAGTTTTCACTAGCTGATTTTCAACATAACCTTAACCACACTGCTAACCTTATGTGAGGTGGACATGGGGAGCTGCTGGTGGTGGCTATTTAGTGTAATGGTTTTGCCATGAGGCTCCTCTATTGCGCGTTTCTGAGTGATAGAAGGCAGTGGCTCGGGTGGCTGAGGTCCTTGATGATCTTCTTGGCCTTCCAGCGACACCTGGTGTTGTAGGTGTCCTGGAGGGCAGGAAATGTGTGTGCGCGGGCACACGTGTGTGTGTGAGAGAGACAGGCGGTATTTATCATAATAGTGAATGCTGCCTCTCATTTTCATGCAACACAGCATCATTCCCTTAGATGGAGGAAGAGCAATACTTCACATTGCCTAAAGAGAAAAGAGAGTTAAAGAGCTATTAAGAGAGTGGGAGTTTGTGAAAGGAGAGAGAGACAGAGAGAAAGAGTCAGAGGAGAGAAAGTTTATTTATACTTGTTTTTTGATCCAATCAAAGCATGGGACCTGGGGCCTTATTTATCAATATTGCATAGAAACTACTCAAAAATACTACTTATGAACGGAATTTAGAATGTTTGTACACATTGAAACCGTGTGATTTAGAAAACATTCCTATGAGCGTCATACACACACCGGTAAGAGATTGATAAATATCAATTGTTATCAGCCTCAGTGTTAGTGCATTTCAAAAAGCACCCAATTGGCCAAAATCAAATACTTTTCTGAGACTGAAATAGAGGTGCTGGTGTCAGAGATTGAGTACAACCAAGATGTTTTATTTGGCTCCCTCAGTTGTGGCTGGACCAGTAAAAATAAAAACATAGCTACAGAGAGAGGACCATTAGAACAATTCATGTTGCTTTAACAAAGTAAATATACTTCAAATGAGCAGGCAACTCTCACCAATAAGTAGTGGTGCAACGGATCACAAAATTCACCGTTCGGATCACGGTTTTGAGTCACGGATCGGATCATTTTTCGCATCAGAAAAAAGGGAGACAAATACAACTTCGCTTTCCATTTATTTTATTTTTTATTTTTTTATTTAACCTTTATTTAACCAGGTAGGCTAGTTGAGAACACCTTTATTTAACCAGGTAGGCTAGTTGAGAACACCTTTATTTAACCAGGTAGGCTAGTTGAGAACACCTTTATTTAACCAGGTAGGCTAGTTGAGAACACCTTTATTTAACCAGGTAGGCTAGTTGAGAACACCTTTATTTAACCAGGTAGGCTAGTTGAGAACAAGTTCTCATTTGCAACTGCGACCTGGCCAAGATAAAGCATAGCAGTGTGAGCAGACAACATAGAGTTACACATGGAATAAACAATTAACAAGTCAATAACACAGTAGGAAGAAAAAAAAGAGGGGAGTCTATATACAATGTGTGCAAAAGGCATGAGGTCGGCGAATAATTACAATTTTGCAGATTAACACTGGAGTGATAAATGATCAGATGGTCATGTACAGGTAGAGATATTGGTGTGCAAAAGAGCAGAAAAGTAAATAAATAAAAACAGTATGGGGATGAGGTAGGTAAAAATGGGTGGGCTATTTGCTATGTACAGCTGCAGTGATCGGTTAGCTGCTCAATCTTAAAATAAAATATCAATACCCAATTGTTAAATTAAAGTGCATGATACCTTCTTCCTTTGAACAAAAGTGAATGTAAAAATAGCCTGTGTCTTCATTGTCAATACAAAGTTTAAAAAAAGAAAGAAAGCAAAGCAGACCTGAGCTTATAACTTTTTAATTTTTAACTTTTTAATTTTTCAAAAAGATGATTACATTGAAAAAATGTAAAAAGATGATCTACATTGTCTGGGGAGAGGGAAGACCTCTTACAGTCACTATGTCCCCCGCCGTGGAGGACACCCTCTCACTAGGACTCCGGTGTAGGGCAGGGCCTAGGTGAGACAGGGACTTGAACAGACAGGGACTTGAACAGACAATGACTTGAACTTCCTGATCCTCCCAAGGAAGCGGTTCCCCTTTGGATGCTAAATTGATCACATGTGCAAAGCAATCTGTGGCCCCAGTCCAGCTTCTATCATTCTATCACTGCATTTACCTGGCATTATCTGTGGTGATTGGGATATTGCTATTGGGCCTCTCTAGCTTCCACTCTGCTACTGCTCTGAGCAGTACCTGCGCCAGATTTGTGCCTGTGTGCCTCTCATAGAGGGGGTGTGTCTGTAGAATCGGACTTGGTATCTCCCACTCCTCTGTGGTGTAGTGAGCAGTCACAGTCACATAGCTTTCTGTTACCCTGGAGGTCCACTCCTCTGTGGTGTAGTGAGCAGTCACAGTCACATAGCTGTCTGTTACCCTGGAGGTCCACTCCTCTGTGGTGTAGTGAGCAGTCACAGTCACATAGCTTTCTGTTACCCTGGAGGTCCACTCCTCTGTGGTGTAGTGAGCAGTCACAGTCACGTAGCTTTCTGTTACCCTGGAGGTCCACTCCTCTGTGGTGTAGTGAGCAGTCACAGTCACGTAGCTTTCTGCTACCCTGGAGGTCCACTCCTCTGTAGTGTAGTGAACAGTCACAATCACGTAGCTTTCTGTTACCCTGGAGGTCCACTCCTCTGTGGTGTAGTGAGCAGTCACAGTCACGTAGCTTTCTGTTACCCTAGAGGTCCACTCCTCTGTGGTGTAGTGAGCAGTCACAGTCACGTAGCTTTCTGTTACCCTGGAGGTCCACTCCTCTGTGGTGTAGTGAGCAGTCACGTAGCTTTCTGTTACCCTGGAGGTCCACTCCTCTGTGGTGTAGTGAGCAGTCACAGTCACGTAGCTTTCTGTTACCCTGGAGGTCCACTCCTCTGTGGTGTAGTGAGCAGTCACAGTCACATAGCTTTCCGTTGCCCTGAAGGTCCACTCCTCTGTGGTGTAGTGAGCAGTCACAGTCACGTAGCTTTCTGTTACCCTGGAGGTCCACTCCTCTGTGGTGTAGTGAGCAGTCACGTAGCTTTCTGTTACCCTGGAGGTCCACTCCTCTGTGGTGTAGTGAGCAGTCAGTCACGTAGCTTTCCGTTGCCCTGAAGGTCCACCCGTATGTGGTGAGGGAAACAGAGGATGCCTTGGATAATTTGTTGACAATTTTGATATTTTCCTGTTCATAAAGATCTGGCATGATCTCCATACTGAAGTGGGGGCGTGAGGGGATTTCGTAGTGTGGCTCAAGTACTTTCACCATATTTTTAAACCCTTTTTTTCCACAACAGAGTATGGCCTCATATCTGCAGTGATAAACATCCCAATAGATTTGGTGATGGCTTTAGTCTGATCTGATTCTGCAGCAAAGGGCTTAAATGGCGCGGTGAGAAGTTGTCTCTTGGATGAGTTGGCTCCCGTCACTGACACACCAGGGTGATGACGCTATAAATATGTTGCCATGCTCTATGTATTTCCATGATCATCATTTCTTGTGGCACAATGCCTACACACCGTAATGGTGTTGTCCACCACCCTTCTTCCATCATCATATTTGACAGGGAAGCCAACATGCTCCCATACATGAGACTTAAATGAAGCGGGAGGCTTTTCCAGTTCTTCAGCTCCTCCGCTAGCCATGGCTGAAACTGCTCTTATTTCTTCATTGCTTTTTGCAACGTGAGCATCCGCGAGTGATTCGTTGGGATTCAACATGCCTCGTTCACGTGAACAGTACACACAACTGCTTTAACAAAACTAACCTTCAGGCTTCAGAGTAAAACACAGCATACATCTGTCTTGTCTTTATCTTCTCACTGCAACTCTGCATCGATATTTAGGGAATTATTACTTTAAAAAGTAACAGCGACAGTAAAACTGTATTTCACACTATGATGGTTAAACTTTGCAAATGATCTGCGGTTCACATGCGTGCCGAACTGTGTGTGTGTGTGTGGGGGGGTTACACCACCACCACCAATAAGACATCTGTCCTCAACAGCTCCCGCCTGGAGGTATACGAGTAGTGCTTTACCACCTGGCCACCTTTCCACCACATTCAGCAGCATCTTTTGCCCATCACACAACCTGCACATTAAGAGTGGAAGCCTTTTCTGCTCACATGAGGTGGGTGCCGTCTATTGCTGTTTGTATTTGGGAGCCCATTGATGGTATCATGGCAAAGATACCGCTCTTGACTTCAACCCGTTGTGAGATGGTGTATGGAAATGGTATGTTACTGTTAACTTAGCTGATGATTGCATCCAGAACATTGGCTCATCCAGGGCTGTGACATGCTGATCAGCATTAAAGTAGGTCTTAAATCCTCACAAAAAAAGATTGGTTTTGGGAAGCTATATACAGTATGATGAGCCAATCTGTATTTGCTGCAGAAAAAGTCCCACCTATCACCAAAAACACACTGTGAAATGCAGCTTGAGCCAAATCTTCCAACAGAGCAAGGTCAGCCATCTCTCATTCCATTTCACTTTCACGCTCGTCTCTAATTTAACAAATCACTGTACTTTATTATCTTAACAAATACACTGGTGTGCTAAAATTATATTGCATGTCAAGCAAGACATGTTGCAAGAATTCACAATGAATTCACAAATACAAAGAAATCGATACTTCTTCTTCCCATTCTATGCTTGAGAAGCAGTTCCCTTATTCCACCACTTGGCACTGTCGCATGGTCATGGCTGTGCGTACATTTATGTGCACTCTCAAGCAAATGTTCAAATTGATACATGTCCCACTTTATGTGGAAATGATCCCACACATGGTTTCCTCACAGATAAATGACTACACATGGTTTACTCACAGATAAATGACTACACATGATTGATAGATATCCCACTTTATGTGGAAATGATCCCACACATGGTTTCCTCACAGATAAATGACTACACATGGTTTCCTCACAGATAAATGACTACACATGGCTTCCTCACAGATAAATGACTACACATGGTTTCCTCACAGATAAATGACTACACATGGTTTCCTCACAGATAAATGACTACACATGGTTTCCTCACAGATAAATGACTACACATGGTTTCCTCACAGATAAATGACTACACATGGTTTCCTCACAGATAAATGTCTACACATGGTTTCCTCACAGATAAATGACTACACATGGTTTCCTCACAGATAAATGACTACACATGATTGACAAATGAGGCCACAGGTCTCTAAAGTGCAAACATTTTGGTTGCATATGCTCGTAAATATTTTGCTGTGCTACCTGGAATTTTAATTTGCGAGCATCAGTGTACCTAGAAACACAATCACCCAGATAATAATTGTTGTAATGATTAGGCTTCGCTCTATTGTTATTTCCGAGTGCCCATCTGAAGAAACTACACTTTCGTTAGACTTCCCGAGTTCACAGAGAGGTGTTCGGAGCATGCTAGATAGCTAATTAGCACAGGTGGTCGCCTCTTGTCTTCCGTCTGTTATCCGTCAATAAGCGCTGTAACATGGCGCATGGCGCATACCCTTGATAGGCTGTAAAATGGCACATACCCTTGATAGGCTGTAAAATGGCACATACCCTTGATAGGCTGTAAAATGGCATATACCCTTGATAGGCTGTAAAATGGCACATACCCTTGATAGGCTGTAAAATGGCACATACCCTTGATAGGCTGTAAAATGGCACATACCCTTGATAGGCTGTAAAATGGCACATACCCTTGATAGGCTGTAAAATGGTATGGAAACACTAACCCTATCAAGGTCTGTATCAATTGTTATTTTTTTATTTTTTTATCAAATTTAAGGTCCTTATGCTTTAGAACCGTACCACACGCGACGTGTGTTAATGTTCAGATTGAGCGTCGGGGCTCTTAACAAAACTCCCCTTTTCAGAAGACGCCTTCGTCCAATGACTGTTGTGTATAATGTAATGGCTAGCTAACAACCTGGTAACTTAACTAGTAGACTATATCCCAGCATTTGGGGGCACAGAAAGAATGAATGACTGATCTCTAGCATGTTGTCACTCAAAAATGATGTTCTTAAAGAGACAGTGTACACATTTCTATGTGATGCATCTCAATAGGAAAGTAGTGCTTTTACACAATGAGCACGGTTACATGGACACAGTAATGAGATTGTTGTGGATAGTTTGTTTAAAACGTTTACGTTCTTCGCAAGAATAATGATTTCCCAAATAATCCTGTTTACATGGACACATCTTAAATCAGGCTACTGATGGGACTGATAAATGCAGGACTTTGATATCTCTAAAAACACACTCTCTGCAAAATGCAGGACTTTGATATCTCTAAAAACACACTCTCTGCAAAATGCAGGACTTTGATATCTCTAAAAACACACTCTCTGCAAAATGCAGGACTTTGATATCTCTAAAAACACACTGCAAAATGCAGGACTTTGATATCTCTAAAAACACACTCTGCAAAATGCAGGACTTTGATATCTCTAAAAACACACTCTCTGCAAAATGCAGGACTTTGATATCTCTAAAAACACACTCTCTGCAAAATGCAGGACTTTGATATCTCTAAAAACACACTCTCTGCAAAATGCAGGACTTTGATATCTCTAAAAACACACTCTCTGCAAAATGCAGGACTTTGATATCTCTAAAAACACCCTCTCTGCAAAATGCAGGACTTTGATATCTCTAAAAACACACTCTCTGCAAAATGCAGGACTTTGATATCTCTAAAAACACACTCTCTGCAAAATGCAGGACTTTGATATCTCTAAAAACACACTCTCTGCAAAATGCAGGACTTTGATATCTCTAAAAACACACTCTCTGCAAAATGCAGGACTTTGATATCTCTAAAAACACACTCTCTGCAAAATGCAGGACTTTGATATCTCTAAAAACACACTCTCTGATAAATGCAGCATCCGCCAAATCTTCCAACAGAGCAAGCTCAGCCATCTCTCATTCACTCAGTGTAGAAACCTAATCTTCCAACAGAGCAAGCTCAGCCATCTCTCATTCACTCAGTGTAGAAACCTAATCTTCCAACAGAGCAAGCTCAGCCATCTCTCATTCACTCAGTGTAGAAACCTAATCTTCCACAAATGACTTTGTCATTTCAATGACAGGTATTTTTATCAACATTTTAGCTTTTATAATAAACAAATGTATTTACAGGGTTACATACAGTCCATTCAGAAAGAATTCACACCCCTTGACTTTTTCCACATTTTGTTACGTTACAGCCTTATTCTAAAATGAATTCCCCCCCCCATCATCAATCTACAAACAATACCCCATAATGGCAAAGCAAAAACAGGTTCAGAAATGTAAACTTAAATATCACATTTACTTAATTATTCAGACCCTTTACTCAGTACTTTGTTGAAAAATATTTGGCAGCGCTTACAGCCTCGAGTCTTCTTGGGTATGCTGAAACAAGCTTGGCACACATTTATTTGGGGAGTTTCTCCCATTCTTCTCTGCAGATCCTCTCAAGCTCTGTCAGGTTGGATGGGGAGGGGTCATTGTCTTGTTGGAAGGTTAACCTTCGCCCGAGTTTGAGGTCTTGAGCGCTCTGGAGCAGGTTTTCATCAAGGATCTCTCTGTACTTTGCTGTATTCATCTTTGCCTCGATCCTGACTAGTCTCCCAGTCCCTGCCACTGAAACACATCCCCACAGCATGATGCTGCCACCACCATGCTTCACCGTAGGGATGATGCCAGGTTTCCTCCAGACGTGACATTTGGTATTCAGGCCAAATAGTTTAATTTTTGGTTTTAACAGACCAGAGAATCTTGTTTCTCATGATCTGAGAGTCTTTAGGTGACTTTTGGCAAACTCCAAGTGGGCTGTCATGTGCCTTTTTACTGAGGAGTGGCTTCCGTCTGGCCACTCTACCATAAAGGCCTGATTGGTGTAGTGCTGCAGAGATGGTTGTCCTTCTGGAAGGTTCTCCCATCTCCACAGAGGAACTATTGAGCTCTGTCAGAGTGACCATCGGGATCTTGGTTATCTCCCTGACCTAGGCCCTTCTCCACCAATTGCTCAGTTTGGCCGGGCGGCCAGCTGAAGGAAGAGTCCTGGTGGTTCAAATATATATATTAAAAATATATATTTTCTTATGCTCCTAACTTGTATAAGTTGTGAGCACCAGTGCTATGTAAAATGCTGATTTAGAGCCCTACATGGGACTGACTGCACACACAAATGTTGTGTGCAAATGTCGCCATTTGGATTACGGTTACCCAGTGAACAGACATGACGCAGTTTGACACACTGATCACATTGACATGATCAGAAACAATCAATTGTCTCTGTTTATCTTTGCAGTGGCACACCTGCATCTCTTTGTATCTCATGGTGTCTGTGTCACTGAGACTGTGTATCTCATGGTGTCTGTGTCACTGGGACTGTGTATATCATGGTGTCTGTGTCACTGGGACTGTGTATATCATGGTATCTGTGTCACTGAGACTGTGTATCTCATGGTGTCTGTGTCACTGGGACTGTGTATATCATGGTGTCTGTGTCACTGAGACTGTGTATATCATGGTGTCTGTGTCACTGAGACTGTGTATATCATGGTGTCTGTGTCACTGAGACTGTGTATATCATGGTGTCTGTGTCACTGAGACTGTGTATATCATGGTATCTGTGTCACTGAGACTGTGTATATCATGGTATTTGTGTCACTGAGACTGTGTATCTCATGGTGTCTGTGTCACTGAGACTGTGTATATCATGGTGTCTGTGTCACTGAGACTGTGTATATCATGGTGTCTGTGTCACTGAGACTGTGTATATCATGGTATCTGTGTCACTGAGACTGTGTATATCATGGTATCTGTGTCACTGAGACTGTGTATATCATGGTATCTGTGTCACTGAGACTGTGTATATCATGGTATCTGTGTCACTGAGACTGTGTATATCATGGTGTCTGTGTCACTGAGACTGTGTATATCATGGTATCTGTGTCACTGAGACTGTGTATATCATGGTGTCTGTGTCACTGAGACTGTGTATATCATGGTGTATGTGTCACTGAGACTGTGTATATCATGGTATCTGTGTCACTGAGACTGTGTATATCATGGTATCTGTGTCACTGAGACTGTGTATATCATGGTATCTGTGTCACTGAGACTGTGTATATCATGGTGTCTGTGTCACTGAGAGTTCCTCGTAGAGTGTGAGTGTCTCTAAGAGTGTGTCACTGGCTGTGTAGTACACCCCACCTTTGGTCTAGCTCTATGTCGAAGCTGGAGCTACCTGATAAGTGAGTCACTGACCCCGTATTTAAGGATCAGAGGAGGGACGGATGAGAGGTGAGAGGGATGGCAGTACCTGACATGAGAGCGGCAGAGGGGTAAGCAGCTTAAAATGACTCCTGCTGAGATTACGGGGGGGGTGTAAGAGGGGGGAGGAGAGGTGGGAGGGTGGGGAGATGAATGGGACAGGAGTAGGGGGAGAAGGAAAGGAGAGGAGTGGGAAGTGTTTGATAGCTCCAAAACCATTTCTATCCCTATGAATGGCATATTTATCAGAAAAGGTCAAGGAAGTGTCAGTAGTGCAGTCAAAGGGGAAACAACTAACCTTAACACCTGGGTAGGCTGTTATACCATGGCAATTGTATTGAATGAATTGATTTGAACCATCGGCATAGAGTGCTCTAAACAAATCTGTCACTGGTTATATGGAGCCAACACACATCACAGCGACACACCACTACAAACTACCCCCTACCATCTGCCCCCCTACACACACACACACACACACCCACACACACACACACACACACACACACACACACACACACACACACACACACACACACACACACACACACACACACACACACACACACACACACACACACACACACACACACACACACACACACACACACACACACACACACACTTTCAAGGTTATCATGCTAGCTGCTGTCCACCGACCACCCCAGGTGAGCGCAGGTGCACTTATATAGATGCCCGTCACACAGTGTGGCTTGAGTCCACACACACATACACACACACTCTTATGTATTCCCCACCCCCTTCACACATAAATTCTTCCACCGTCCTCTTTCTCACTTCCCTGTGTAGACTCCCTCATGAAATTATTGTACAGTGTATTTCCCGGTGTACAGTCGTGGTTTTGAGAATGACACAAATATTAATTTTCACAAAGTCTGGTGCCTCAGTGTCTTTAGATATTTTTCCCAGATGTTACTTTGGAATACTGAAGTATAATTACAAGCATTTCATAAGTGTCAAAGGCTTTTATTGACAATTACATGAAGTTGATGCAGAGTCAATATTTGCAGTGTTGACCCTTCTTTTTCAAGACCTCTGCAATCAGCCCTGGCATAATGTCAATTAACTTCTGGGCCACATCCTGACTGATGGCAGCCCATTCTTGCATAATTAATGCTTGGAGTTTGTCAGAATTTGTGGGTTTTTGTTTGTCCACCCGCCTCTTGAGGATTGACCACAAGTTCTCAATGGGATTAAGGTCTGGGGAGTTTCCTGGCCATAGACCCAAAATATCGATGTTTTGTTCCCCGAGCCACTTAGTTATCACTTTTGCCTTATGGCAAGGTGCTCCATCATGCTGAAAAAGGCATTGTTCGTCACCAAACTGTTCCTGGATGGTTGGGAGAAGTTACTCTCGGAGGATGTGTTGGTACCATTCTTTATTCATGGCTGTGTTCTTAGGCAAAATTGTGAGTGAGCCACTCCCTTGGCTGAGAAGCAAACCCACACATGAATGGTCTCAGGATGCTTTACTGTTGGCATGACACAGGGCTGATGGTAGCGCTCACCTTGTCTTCTCCGGGCAAGCTTTTTTCCGGATGCCCCAAACAATCGGAAAGGGGATTCATCAGAGAAACTGACTTTACCCCAGTCCTCGGCTGTACCTTTTGCCGAATATCAGTCTGTGCCTGATGTTTTTCCTGGAGAGAAGTGGCTTCTTTGCTGCCCCTCTTGACACCAGGCCATCCAACAAAAGTCTTCCCCTCACTGTGCCTGCAGATGCACTCACACAGATTATATCTGACAGCGCTCACACTCCTAGACATTCCCGCACTGATAACAAACGGGACTCTCATGGTTTTAATGCCTTCATCCTGGTACATATGGAAGTATACTAAACTCTCTATGGCAGACAAATGAGACATTGGTGCTATGGGGTGGATTATTAAGAATAGCCATTGTGTATCACGTGTCAAATATATGTGTATGTCTCACACAAGACAAGTAGAAACAGTCAAAATACACTGACTGTGGTCTACAAGCGGGAACGGTATAAGCTTAGTTGACACAGTGAATACAGTGAGCATTGTATTTGACTGGGATTGAGGTGAAATGAAGAAAGGTTGGAGAAGAGATGAAGAAGAGGTTTGAAGATCAGATTGAGGTGAGATTGACTAACCATCCTCCAGGGGAGCTGTCTTCCGTGAGAAGTAGTCTAATGTCTTCCTGTTGTGGCAGTTAGATGGATATGTACAGTAACAGTTAGGAGAGAAGCCGACTGATAACAGTGCAGCCTAGTGGCAGAGGAACAAAGAACAAACACACACAGCGGTTATAAACACACAGCACAGCTACGGTTGTGTGTGTGTGTGTGTTTATATTTGTACAAGAGAACAGGATGCTGCACGTAGGCACACTGCACACGATGAGCGGGAACCTTTGTAGCCTCACACAACCCCCCCCCCCTGTGTCCCTTTGCCAGGGGAAGCGTTTGGCAGGCACAACCACTGCCCGCATTTGGCTGTGACACTCATCTCCTCCATCCTTCGCTCCCCCTTACTCCTGCTCAGTCTCCCCGTTCACAAGGCCAGCTGCACGCACGCACACGCGCACACACGCACGCACGCACACACACACACACAAGTTGGTGACACTTCATTGCGGGGGTTAAAACAAAGGCTACATCGCTTTCACCCAGAGCAGTGTCCTCAAAAAGTTATGCTGTGATTGATGGGGAGCCAAAACCCTTGATCCAGTCACCCTTTAGCTACAGGGCAAACACAATACTCAGTCTGCAATCAGATGCATACACACACACACACGCACCCCCCCCCACACACACACACACCTATCTCTCTGTTTAATTCCTTTGTGAACCTTCAGTGATAATGTCATTGCCAAGTTTCCCTTTGTCAGAGGGATCAATATCTGATCATTGTCCTTGAATCTAACACTCCCACACACTCCCACCAGAACGTCTGACTATCGGAATCAGATATATGCCATAGGGAACATTTAGGATTAAGCTGTAGGAAGCAACAACAAGCCTACACACTCAGACAGGTCACCCGGGATACACGTCAGTATTCCACGTCCATCCATGTCTGAGGACACCGGGAGATGATGTGGAAACCAGTTACTAGGGGCAATATTGAGCGCTGTTACCACAGTGTAGGTGTCAGTGTTGTGGACTGGGATGGTGGTTGGCCGTAAACACCTGCCTCAGGTTGCAAGTTTGAATCCATCGATTGAAAGTTGGTTTTGATATTTTTGTTTTAGGCCTATCCCAAACCTTAACCATTACCGTAACAATTCACAGTTAATACCTAACCTTAACCCTTACCTTAACAATTCAGAGTTAATACCTAACCTTAACCCTTACCTACACCATTCAGAGTTAATACCTAACCTTAACCCTTACCTTAACAATTCACAGTTAATACCTAACCTTAACCCTTACCTTAACCATTCACAGTTAATACCTAACCTTAACCCTTACCTTAACCATTCACAGTTAATACCTAACCTTAACCCTTACCTACACCATTCAGAGTTAATACCTAACCTTAACCCTTACCTACACCATTCAGAGTTAATACCTAACCTTAACCCTTACCTACACCATTCAGAGTTAATACCTAACCTTAACCCTTACCTACACCATTCAGAGTTAATACCTAACCTTAACCCTTACCTACACCATTCACAGTTAATACCTAACCTTAACCCTTACCTACACCATTCAGAGTTAATACCTAACCTTAACCCTTACCTACACCATTCAGAGTTAATACCTAACCTTAACCCTTACCTACACCATTCAGAGTTAATACCTAACCTTAACCCTTACCTACACCATTCAGAGTTAATACCTAACCTTAACCCTTACCTACACCATTCACAGTTAATACCTAACCTTAACCCTTACCTACACCATTCAGAGTTAATACCTAACCTTAACCCTTACCTTAACCATTCAGAGTTAATACCTAACCTTAACCCTTACCTTAACCATTCAGAGTTAATACCTAACCTTAACCCTTACCTACACCATTCAGAGTTAATACCTAACCTTAACCCTTACCTACACCATTCACAGTTAATACCTAACCTTAACCCTTACCTACACCATTCAGAGTTAATACCTAACCTTAACCCTTACCTACACCATTCAGAGTTAATACCTAACCTTAACCCTTACCTACACCATTCAGAGTTAATACCTAACCTTAACCCTTACCTACACCATTCAGAGTTAATACCTAACCTTAACCCTTACCTACACCATTCAGAGTTAATACCTAACCTTAACCCTTACCTTAACCATTCAGAGTTAATACCTAACCTTAACCCTTACCTTAACCATTCAGAGTTAATACCTAACCTTAACCCTTACCTACACCATTCAGAGTTAATACCTAACCTTAACCCTTACCTTAACCATTCAGAGTTAATACCTAACCTTAACCCTTACCTACACCATTCAGAGTTAATACCTAACCTTAACCCTTACCTACACCATTCAGAGTTAATACCTAACCTTAACCCTTACCTTAACCATTCAGAGTTAATACCTAACCTTAACCCTTACCTTAACCATTCAGAGTTAATACCTAACCTTAACCCTTACCTACACCATTCAGAGTTAATACCTAACCTTAACCCTTACCTACACCATTCAGAGTTAATACCTAACCTTAACCCTTACCTACACCATTCAGAGTTAATACCTAACCTTAACCCTTACCTTAACAATTCACAGTTAATACCTAACCTTAACCCTTACCTTAACCATTCACAGTTAATACCTAACCTTAACCCTTACCTTAACCATTCACAGTTAATACCTAACCTTAACCCTTACCTACACCATTCAGAGTTAATACCTAACCTTAACCCTTACCTACACCATTCAGAGTTAATACCTAACCTTAACCCTTACCTACACCATTCAGAGTTAATACCTAACCTTAACCCTTACCTACACCATTCAGAGTTAATACCTAACCTTAACCCTTACCTACACCATTCAGAGTTAATACCTAACCTTAACCCTTACCTACACCATTCAGAGTTAATACCTAACCTTAACCCTTACCTTAACCATTCAGAGTTAATACCTAACCTTAACCCTTACCTACACCATTCAGAGTTAATACCTAACCTTAACCCTTACCTACACCATTCAGAGTTAATACCTAACCTTAACCCTTACCTTAACCATTCACAGTTAATACCTAACCTTAACCCTTACCTACACCATTCAGAGTTAATACCTAACCTTAACCCTTACCTACACCATTCAGAGTTAATACCTAACCTTAACCCTTACCTACACCATTCAGAGTTAATACCTAACCTTCACACCATTCAGAGTTAATACCTAACCTTAACCCTTACCTACACCATTCAGAGTTAATACCTAACCTTAACCCTTACCTACACCATTCAGAGTTAATACCTAACCTTAACCCTTACCTACACCATTCAGAGTTAATACCTAACCTTAACCCTTACCTACACCATTCAGAGTTAATACCTAACCTTAACCCTTACCTACACCATTCAGAGTTAATACCTAACCTTAACCCTTACCTACACCATTCAGAGTTAATACCTAACCTTAACCCTTACCTACACCATTCAGAGTTAATACCTAACCTTAACCCTTACCTACACCATTCAGAGTTAATACCTAACCTTAACCCTTACCTTAACCATTCAGAGTTAATACCTAACCTTAACCCTTACCTACACCATTCAGAGTTAATACCTAACCTTAACCCTTACCTACACCATTCAGAGTTAATACCTAACCTTAACCCTTACCTACACCATTCAGTTAATACCTAACCTTAACCCTTACCTAACCATTCAGAGTTAATACCTAACCTTAACCCTTACCTAACCATTCAGAGTTAATACCTAACCTTAACCCTTACCTTAACCATTCAGAGTTAATACCTAACCTTAACCCTTACCTACACCATTCAGAGTTAATGCCTAACCTTAATGCCTACAATTCAGAGTTAATACCTAACCTAACCCTTACCTACACCATTCAGAGTTAATACCTAACCTTAACCCTTACCTTAACCATTCAGAGTTAATACCTAACCTTAACCCTTACCTTAACCATTCAGAGTTAATACCTAACCTTAACCCTTACCTACACCATTCAGAGTTAATACCTAACCTTAACCCTTACCTACACCATTCAGAGTTAATACCTAACCTTAACCCTTACCTTAAACACCTTGAACTTTCACATTTGAGAAACATGGATGAAAGTCTAATTCTGCCGTGAGACTGTGAGAGCTGGTAGGCACACCACTGATTATCGATGACCTTCAGTTGAGCATTTTACTATATTCCACTGTCTCAACTTAAACAAAGAGTTCAAAGAAATACTGCGTGGTGAATTGTGATTTCCGTTAAAGGTCCAATGCAGCTGTTTTTACCTCAATAATCAAATAATTTATTGGTAACAATTAAATACCTTACTGGGATTGTTTTCAATTAAAATTGTAAAAAGATATTTGAAAAAAAAGCTTTTTAAAAACGAATTTTGCTAGCACTGTCTGGGAGTGATCTGAGTAGTGAGGGGAAAACTGAAAACTAGCTGTTATTGGCAGAGAGATTTGGACCTGTCTTTCTTAACTCATTTACAGCATTGTGATCACAATGGATGGCTAGAACTTCATCCACCAAAACAGACAGAAATTTCAGGCAGTCTTTTCAAACAGCTCTTACACTAAAAAGGCATTATCATAATTTTCCCAATTCACAGTACTATTCCATTTACATTTACATTTACATTACATTTAAGTCATTTAGCAGACGCTCTTATCCAGAGCGACTTACAACCTCATAGTGTGGAAATATATATAAAACACAGAAAAATCACATTTTTGACTGAACTGGGCCTTTAATATCAATTGGCAACATTTTTCCAAAATAAGAAAAGCTGAAGGAATATGTTCTATGTTGTGGAGTTTTCTTGATATACAATAGAGCAGCACATTTGTATGTACAAATATAATGATAATTACTTCCGTGCATTTAAAAAAAAAATTGTAGAAGAAAATGGAAAAAAAGAAAGAGAGATGTCAGAGAGAGGTGTAGTTGAGGGAGAGCAAGCAAGGCAGAGACGGGCAGGCGACATAGCTGGGAGGGAAAGAGGAGAGATCGATATTCAGAGGCAGAGAGTAAAAGATGGTCAAAAGTGCGTGCGGGAGAGAGAAAAAGAAAAAGAGACACAGCGGGAGTGTCAGAGAGAGAGAGAGGCTCTGAAGTGAGATGGGTAAAGGTGAGGTATCGTGTGAGTGTTTGTTTAGTGGACCTGCCGAATCCTGTGCTCTAATTGGTTAATGACGTTTTAGTGACAGCCTGTTCCCTCCCTCCCACTGCCTGGTGAGTGTGTATGTATGTGTGAGAGCAGACAGAGAGGCTGAGAAGCACAGAGGCAGTCTCTAACTCTAGCCCAATGAGCTCTCAGCCCCTCACACACACACTCTCTCTCAGCGCTGGCTCAGGCTCCGCTTCAACACAGGGACACAGAGAGAGGCAGCAAGAGGTGGAGAAGGAGAGTAAGAGAGAGGGAGTGAGGAAGAGGAAGAGCGGGTGATCGGTAGTGTGTATGTGTGTGTGAGAGAGAGAGCACCATGGCTTTAGACCCAGGGCTCGTAGCACTGCTTCTATGGACTATACCACTACAAGTACTGGGCAACGCCGGAAACAACCATAACAATGAAGGTAAAGCAGGTGTGTGTGTGTCTGTGTGTGTGTCTGTGTGTGTGTCTGTGCCTGCCTGCGTGCCTGTGCTTGTGTACGAACGTGAGAGGGGGGCAGCAGGGGAATCACGTGTATATACACA
Organism: Oncorhynchus gorbuscha; assembly: GCF_021184085.1. Taxonomy (NCBI): domain Eukaryota; kingdom Metazoa; phylum Chordata; class Actinopteri; order Salmoniformes; family Salmonidae; genus Oncorhynchus; species Oncorhynchus gorbuscha. Next base: position 90,369 of record NW_025744862.1, read on the forward strand.
CTGGCACTCACACACACGTTCATTTGTGTGGACAGGCGTGAATTATTTGTGTCTCATGCCTTCAGCCAGGATTAACTTATCACATGTGGAGCTGAGCTGAAGTATGAAAGCAAGACTACCTGAAGCACACACACACACACACACACACACACACACACACACACACACACACACACACACACACACACACACACACACACACACACACACACACACACACACACACACACACACACACACACACACACACACACACACACACACACACACACACACACACACACACACACACAGACATGCCGTCAAGCCCTATCTGAACTTCCTATCTGTTAGTTCATCCTGGCAAACTGATGAAAGTTTCCCCTGAAGGCAATACCTTATGGGCATGCTCGGTGTGTGTGTGCTGTTGAGTCTATGTGCGTGTTTGCGCACATGCAGAGATTGCTCATATTGCTTGGTTATGCATGAGCTGGTGTATGAGTGAGTATCTGCATGAGAGAGATTGGATATGTGCGTCTAAGTACAATATTTCCTCAACAAAACATTTTCTTGGAAAAAGCATGTAAACCAATCAGCAATGGGCAGTAGGCCAGGGATAGAAGATTACCGAGACATTGATTGTTGTGCTCTAAATGACACAGGGACAACATGCAGTAGATTACAATAATCATGCCTCAAATCCGTAGTCTAGTGTCCTCAGTAGAATAGACCATGATGATGACCAAATCACCTGAGAGGAATCAGGAATTCCTTTTGTTTGACAGTCTGCAGGACTGAAGGACAGTTTTCCTTTAGTTGGAAATCTATTCATGATAAAACTATGAGCTGAATCACTGTGTTTCTGACGGTGTCCCAAGACAACAACAGATGCTAGGAAAAACAATTCCATCCATAACCGTGTGAGAAATATCAGGGTTTGTTTTTGTCCTTCTTCTTGTCCTCCGTCCTACAATCTCGTGGCAGCATCTGTTTGTTTTCACTTGTTAAACTTGTGTCGCTCATCCTCTGTGTCCCCTGTGTGCATGGGTGTGAGCGTGCGTGTTTGACCTAGTATGTGTGTGTGTGTGTGTGTGTGCACACGTCCGTGCATGCATGCGTGTCTGTGTGTGCGTGCGTGCGTGTGTGTGTGACAGGATGTGTCTGTTCTTGTCATGCGTCTTGTCTCCTGAGACTCAGAGCAGGTCTTGGCGTGACTGTCAGAGCTCTTGCCCCGCTGGCAGCCTCAGCATAACACTGCCCATGAAAGAGTGATGGAGAGAGAGAGGGAGAGAGGATGGTGGAGAGATTTCAGTATTTATCTCAGAACAGAGAGAAAGCACAGAAGAGAGAGGGATGATGGGGGAAAGGAAGGATGGCAGTTTATCCTCAGTTTAGCGTAGTAAAGAAAGTACAGAGAGAGGAGAGAGGAGGGCTTTCAAGGTCAGTGATAGGCTGTGAGGATAGAAAGAGAGAGGAGGGCTCTAAGGTCAGTGATAGGCTGTGTGGATAGAAAGAGAGAGGAGGGCTTTTAAGGTCAGTGATAGGCTGTGTGGATAGAAAGAGAGAGGAGGGCTCCAAGGTCAGTGATAGGCTGTGTGGATAGAAAGAGAGCTCTAAGGTCAGTGATAGGCTGTGTGGATAGAAAGAGAGAGGGGGCTTTAAGGTCAGTGATAGGCTGTGTGGATAGAAAGATCTAAGGTCAGTGATAGGCTGTGAGGATAGAAAGAGAGAGGGCTCTAAGGTCAGTGATAGGCTGTGAGGATAGAAAGAGAGAGGAGGGCTCTAAGGTCAGTGATAGGCTGTGTGGATAGAAAGAGAGAGGAGGGCTTTTAAGGTCAGTGATAGGCTGTGTGGATAGAAAGAGAGAGGAGGGCTCTAAGGTCAGTGATAGGCTGTGAGGATAGAAAGAGAGAGGGCTCTAAGGTCAGTGATAGGCTGTGAGGATAGAAAGAGAGAGGAGGGCTCTAAGGTCAGTGATAGGCTGTGTGGATAGAAAGAGAGAGGAGGGCTTTTAAGGTCAGTGATAGGCTGTGTGGATAGAAAGAGAGAGGAGGGCTCTAAGGTCAGTGATAGGCTGTGAGGATAGAAAGAGAGAGGGCTCTAAGGTCAGTGATAGGCTGTGAGGATAGAAAGAGAGAGGAGGGCTCTAAGGTCAGTGATAGGCTGTGTGGATAGAAAGAGAGAGGAGGGCTTTTAAGGTCAGTGATAGGCTGTGAGGATAGAAAGAGAGAGGAGGGCTTTTAAGGTCAGTGATAGGCTGTGTGGATAGAAAGAGAGAGGAGGGCTTTTAAGGTCAGTGATAGGCTGTGTGGATAGAAAGAGAGAGGAGGGCTCCAAGGTCAGTGATAGGCTGTGTGGATAGAAAGAGAGAGGAGGGCTCTAAGGTCAGTGATAGGCTGTGTGGATAGAAAGAGAGAGGAGGGCTTTTAAGATCAGTGATAGGCTGTGTGGATAGAAAGAGAGAGGAGGGCTCTAAGGTCAGTGATAGGCTGTGAGGATAGAAAGAGAGAGGAGGGCTCCAAGGTCAGTGATAGGCTGTGTGGATAGAAAGAGAGAGGAGGGCTTTTAAGGTCAGTGATAGGCTGTGTGGATAGAAAGAGAGAGGAGGGCTTTTAAGGTCAGTGATAGGCTGTGTGGATAGAAAGAGAGAGGAGGGCTTTTAAGGTCAGTGATAGGCTGTGTGGATAGAAAGAGAGAGGAGGGCTTTTAAGATCAGTGATAGGCTGTGTGGATAGAAAGAGAGAGAAGATGTTGAGACAACAAAGTAGGAGCCCCCCCTTCTCTTTCCATCCATATCCCCGTCTAGAAGCTAGCAATGATTCAAATCAAATCAAAATCAAATCAAATTATATTTGTCACATACACATGGTTAGCAGATGTTAATGCGAGTGTAGCGAAATGCTTGTGCTTCTAGTTCCGACAATGCAGTGATAACCAACAAGTAATCTAACTAACAAGGAACATGTACATAAGGATATATGAATGAGTGATGGTACAGAGCAGCATACAGTAGATGGTATCGAGTACAGTATATACATATGAGATGAGTGTGTAGACAAAGTAAACAAAGTGGCATAGTTAAAGTGGCTAGTGATACATGTGTTACATAAGGATGCAGTCGATGATGTAGAGTACAGTATATACATATGCATATGAGATGAATAATGTAGGGTAAGTAACATTATATAAGGTAGCATTGTTTAAAGTGGCTAGTGATATATTTACATCATTTCCCATCAATTCCCATTATTAAAATGGCTGGAGTTGGGTCAGTGTCAATGACAGTGTGTTGGCAGCAGCCACTCCGTGTTAGTGGTGGCTGTTTAACAGTCTGATGGCCTTGAGATAGAAGCTGTTTTTCAGTCTCTCGGTCCCAGCTTTGATGCACCTGTACTGACCTCGCCTTCTGGATGATAGCAGGGTGAACAGGCAGTGGTTCGGGTGGTTGATGTCCTTGATGATCTTTATGGCCTTCCTGTAACAACGGGTGGTGTAGGTGTCCTGGAGGGCAGGTAGTTTGCCCCCGGTGATGCGTTGTGCAGTCCTCACTACCCTCTGGAGAGCCTTACGGTTGAGGGCGGAGCAGTTGCCGTACCAGGCGGTGATACAGCCCGCCAGGATGCTCTCGATTGTGCATCTGTAGAAGTTTGTGAGTGCTTTTGGTGACAAGCCGAATTTCTTCAGCCTCCTGAGGTTGAATAGGCGCTGCTGCGCCTTCTTCACGACGCTGTCAGTGTGAGTGGACCAATTCAGTTTGTCTGTGATGTGTATGCCGAGGAACTTAAAACTAGCTACCCTCTCCACTACTGTTCCATCGATGTGGATAGGGGGTGTTCCCTCTGCTGTTTCCTGAAGTCCACAATCATCTCCTTAGTTTTGTTGACGTTGAGTGTGAGGTTATTTTCCTGACACCACACTCCGAGGGCCCTCACCTCCTCCCTGTAGGCCGTCTCGTCGTTGTTGGTAATCAAGCCTACCACTGTTGTGTCGTCCGCAAACTTGATGATTGAGTTGGAGGCGTGCGTGGCCACGCAGTCGTGGGTGAACAGGGAGTACAGGAGAGGGCTCAGAACGCACCCTTGTGGGGCCCCCGTGTTGAGGATCAGCGGGGAGGAGATGTTGTTGCCTACCCTCACCACCTGGGGGCGGCCCGTCAGGAAGTCCAGTACCCAGTTGCACAGGGCGGGGTCGAGACCCAGGGTCTCGAGCTTGATGACGAGCTTGGAGGGTACTATGGTGTTGAATGCCGAGCTGTAGTCGATGAACAGCATTCTCACATAGGTATTCCTCTTGTCCAGGTGGGTTAGGGCAGTGTGCAGTGTGGTTGAGATTGCATCGTCTGTGGACCTATTTGGGCGGTAAGCAAATTGGAGTGGGTCTAGGGTGTCAGGTAGGGTGGAGGTGATATGGTCCTTGACTAGTCTCTCAAAGCACTTCATGATGACGGAAGTGAGTGCTACGGGGCGGTAGTCGTTTAGCTCAGTTACCTTAGCTTTCTTGGGAACAGGAACAATGGTGGCCCTCTTGAAGCATGTGGGAACAGCAGACTGGTATAGGGATTGATTGAATATGTCCGTAAACACACCGGCTAGCTGGTCTGCGCATGCTCTGAGGGCGCGGCTGGGGATGCCGTCTGGGCCTGCAGCCTTGCGAGGGTTAACACGTTTAAATGTCTTACTCACCTCGGCTGCAGTGAAGGAGAGACCGCATGTTTCCGTTGCAGGCCGTGTCAGTGGCACTGTATTGTCCTCAAAGCGGGCAAAAAAGTTATTTAGTCTGCCTGGGAGCAAGACATCCTGGTCCGTGACTGGGCTGGATTTCATCTTGTAGTACGTGATTGACTGTAGACCCTGCCACATGCCTCTTGTGTCTGAGCCATTGAATTGAGATTCCACTTTGTCTCTGTACTGACGCTTAGCTTGTTTAATAGCCTTACGGAGGGAATAGCTGCACTGTTTGTATTCAGTCATGTTGCCAGACACCTTGCCCTGATTAAAAGCAGTGGTTCGCGCTTTCAGTTTCACGCGAATGCTGCCATCAATCCACGGTTTCTGGTTAGGGAATGTTTTTATCGTTGCTATGGGAACGACATCTTCGACGCACGTTCTAATGAACTCGCACACCGAATCAGCGTATTCGTCAATATTCCCATCTGACGCAATACGAAACATGTCCCATTCCACGTGATGGAAGCAGTCTTGGAGTGTAGAGTCAGCTTGGTCTGACCAGCGTTGGACAGACCTCAGCGTGGGAGCCTCTTGTTTTAATTTCTGCCTGTAGGCAGGGATCAGCAAAATGGAGTCGTGGTCAGCTTTTCCGAAAGGGGGCGGGGCAGGGCCTTATATGCGTCGCGGAAGTTAGAGTAACAATGATCCAAGGTTTTACCACCCCTGGTTGCGCAATCGATATGCTGATAAAATTTAGGGAGTCTTGTTTTCAGATTGGCTTTGTTAAAATCCCCAGCTACAATGAATGCAGCCTCCGGATAAATGTTTTCCAGTTTGCAAAGAGTTAAATAAAGTTCGTTCAGAGCCATCGATGTGTCTGCTTGGGGGGGATATATACGGCTGTGATTATAATCGAAGAGAATTCTCTTGGAAGATAATGCGGTCTACATTTGATTGTGAGGAATTCTAAATCAGGTGAACAGAAGGATTTGAGTTCCTGTATGTTTCCTTCATCACACCATGTCCCGTTAGTCATGAGGCATACGCCCCCGCCACTCTTCTTACCAGAGAGATGTTTGTTTCTGTCGGCGCGATGCGTGGAGAAACCCGTTGGCTGCACCGCCCTGGATAGCGTTTTCCCAGTAAGCCATGTCTCCGTAAAGCAAAGAACGTTGCAGTCTCTGATGTCCCTCTGGAATGCCACCCTTGCTCGGATTTCATCAACCTTGTTGTCGAGAGACTGGACATTGGCAAGAAGAATACTGGGAAGTGGTGCGCGATGTGCCCCGTTTCCCTCTTTTTCGGAGTCGTTTCCTTGGTCCATTCCGTTGTCCTGTTTGTAAGGCAGAACACAGGATCCGCGTCGCGGAAAACATATTCTTGGTCGTACTGATGGTGAGTTGACGCTGATCTTATATTCAGTAGTTCTTCTCGACTGTATGTAATGAAACCTAAGATGACCTGGGGTACTAATGTAAGAAATAACACGTAAAAAAAACAAAAAACTGCATAGTTTCCTAGGAACGCGAAGCGAGGCGGCCATCTCAGTCGGCGCAACAGACATGTGTGTATAGTTATCTGTTCCTCCACTTAAATTATACCATATACAGTACATAGACTAAAACCACTCATTGTTCCACTATTAGTTTCAAGTTCCTGCTTTCAGTTGGAGATGCAGTGTTTGTGATCTAGTCTGAATACTCACCTGCTGATCACGCAACCCCCGTGACCCCAATCACACTAGTAGCTGGCTGCAGGGCATTGGCCTGCTCAGTCACACACAGCAGCCCACCTCCTTATAATACTATAGTACTGTACATTGCAGCAGGATATACAAAAAGAGAATAGGGGGTTACAGAATTAGCATATTTCATTTAATTTAAACAAGTTTTGATTGTAAATGTGGTTTTAGGAAAAAGTGTTTATTTATATATCTAAGGTAGATTAACATGGATCATGGAACCCCTAATTGCCTGGAAAAAGAGGCCTTTCATAATGTTTCTGTCAAATGTTCTATTCTATGTTCTATTTTATTTTGTTGATCAACATCCAAATAACTCACAATTATTGTTTTCTGGATTTGTTCGAAGTTCATTTAAACATTCCAATGATAAGCCCCTCTGAATCAGTACCACTCTGAATCAGTACCACTCTGAATCAGTTCCACTCTGAATCAGTACCACTCTGAATCAGTTCCACTCTGAATCAGTACCACTCTGAATCAGTACCACTCTGAATCAGTTCCACTCTGAATCAGTACCACTCTGAATCAGTTCCACTCTGAATCAGTTCCACTCTGAATCAGTACCACTCTGAATCAGTTCCACTCTGAATCAGTACCACTCTGAATCAGTTCCACTCTGAATCAGTACCACTCTGAATCAGTTCCACTCTGAATCAGTTCCACTCTGAATCAGTTCCACTCTGAATCAGTTCCACTCTGAATCAGTACCACTCTGAATCAGTTCCACTCTGAATCAGTACCACTCTGTATAAGTACCACTCTGTATAAGTACCACTCTGTATAAGTACCACTCTGAATCAGTTCCACTCTGAATCAGTACCACTCTACATCAGTTCCAGTCTGAATCAGTTCCACTCTGAATCAGTACCACTCTGTATAAGTACCACTCTGAATCAGTACCACTCTGTATAAGTACCACTCTGAATCAGTTCCACTCTGAATCAGTACCACTCTGTATAAGTACCACTCTGAATCAGTACCACTCTGTATAAGTACCACTCTGAATCAGTACCACTCTGAATCAGTACCACTCTGTATAAGTACCACTCTGAATCAGTTCCACTCTGAATCAGTACCACTCTGTATAAGTACTACTCTGTATAAGTACCACTCTGAATCAGTTCCACTCTGAATCAGTACCACTCTGTATAAGTACTACTCTGTATAAGTACCACTCTGAATCAGTTCCACTCTGAATCATTACCACTCTACAACAGTTCCACTCTGAATCAGTACCACTCTGTATAAGTACCACTCTGAATCAGTACCACTCTGTATAAGTACTACTCTGTATAAGTACCACTCTGAATCAATTCCACTCTGAATCATTACCACTCTACAACAGTTCCACTCTGAATCAGTACCACTCTGTATAAGTACCATTCTGAATCAGTACCACTCTGTATAAGTACTACTCTGTATAAGTACCACTCTGAATCAGTTCCACTCTGAATCATTACCACTCTACAACAGTTCCAGTCTGAATCAGTTCCACTCTGAATCAGTACCACTCTGAATCAGTACCACTCTACAACAGTTCCAGTCTGAATCAGTTCCAGTCTGAATCAGTTCCAGTCTATAGAAGTACCACTCTGAGTCAGATCCATAATTAGTGTTTCTCATCTACATTCATATTATTATTCAAGTCATAACTTGTTCAATTACTTTACTGTTCTTAATTATGGTTAATTTCAACAGATATGCTAAAAATAAATGTAACTGTGAATTTGAAATATTAAATGTGTTCTTTGAGATGGAATGTTAAATGTGTTCTTTGAGATGGAATGTTAAATGTGTTCTTTGAGATGGAATGTTAAATGTGTTCTTTGAGATGGAATGTTAAATGTGTTCTTTGAGATGGAATATTAAATGTGTTCTTTGAGATGGAATATTAAATGTGTTCTTTGAGATGGAATATTAAATGTGTTCTTTGAGATGGAATATTAAATGTGTTCTTTGAGATGGAATATTAAATGTGTTCTTTGAGATGGAATATTAAATGTGTTCTTTGAGATGGAATGTTAAATGTGTTCTTTGAGATGGAATGTTAAATGTGTTCTTTGAGATGGAATGTTAAATGTGTTCTTTGAGATGGAATGTTAAATGTGTTCTTTGAGATGGAATGTTAAATGTGTTCTTTGAGATGGAATGTTAAATGTGTTCTTTGAGATGGAATGTTAAATGTGTTCTTTGAGATGGAATGTTAAATGTGTTCTTTGAGATGGAATGTTAAATGTGTTCTTTGAGATGGAATGTTAAATGTGTTCTTTGAGATGGAATGTTAAATGTGTTCTTTGAGATGGAATGTTAAATGTGTTCTTTGAGATGGAATGTTAAATGTGTTCTTTGAGATGGAATGTTAAATGTGTTCTTTGAGATGGAATGTTAAATGTGTTCTTTGAGATGGAATGTTAAATGTGTTCTTTGAGATGGAATGTTAAATGTGTTCTTTGAGATGGAATGGAATGTTAAATGTGTTCTTTGAGATGGAATGTTAAATGTGTTCTTTGAGATGGAATGTTAAATGTGTTCTTTGAGATGGAATGTTAAATGTGTTCTTTGAGATGGAATGTTAAATGTGTTCTTTGAGATGGAATGTTAAATGTGTTCTTTGAGATGGAATGTTAAATGTGTTCTTTGAGATGGAATGTTAAATGTGTTCTTTGAGATGGAATGTTAAATGTGTTCTTTGAGATGGAATGTTAAATGTGTTCTTTGAGATGGAATGTTAAATGTGTTCTTTGAGATGGAATGTTAAATGTGTTCTTTGAGATGGAATGTTAAATGTGTTCTTTGAGATGGAATGTTAAATGTGTTCTTTGAGATGGAATGTTAAATGTGTTCTTTGAGATGGAATGTTAAATGTGTTCTTTGAGATGGAATGTTAAATGTGTTCTTTGAGATGGAATGTTAAATGTGTTCTTTGAGATGGAATGTTAAATGTGTTCTTTGAGATGGAATGTTAAATGTGTTCTTTGAGATGGAATGTTAAATGTGTTCTTTGAGATGGAATGTTAAATGTGTTCTTGAGATGGAATGTTAAATGTGTTCTTTGAGATGGAATGTTAAATGTGTTCTTTGAGATGGAATGTTAAATGTGTTCTTTGAGATGGAATGTTAAATGTGTTCTTTGAGATGGAATGTTAAATGTGTTCTTTGAGAGATGGAATGTTAAATGTGTTCTTTGAGATGGAATGTTAAATGTGTTCTTTGAGATGGAATGTTAAATGTGTTCTTTGAGATGGAATGTTAAATGTGTTCTTTGAGATGGAATGTTAAATGTGTTCTTTGAGATGGAATGTTAAATGTGTTCTTTGAGATGGAATGTTAAATGTGTTCTTTGAGATGGAATGTTAAATGTGTTCTTTGAGATGGAATGTTAAATGTGTTCTTTGAGATGGAATGTTAAATGTGTTCTTTGAGATGGAATGTTAAATGTGTTCTTTGAGATGGAATGTTAAATGTGTTCTTTGAGATGGAATGTTAAATGTGTTCTTTGAGATGGAATGTTAAATGTGTTCTTTGAGATGGAATGTTAAATGTGTTCTTTGAGATGGAATGTTAAATGTGTTCTTTGAGATGGAATGTTAAATGTGTTCTTTGAGATGGAATGTTAAATGTGTTCTTTGAGATGGAATGTTAAATGTGTTCTTTGAGATGGAATGTTAAATGTGTTCTTTGAGATGGAATGTTAAATGTGTTCTTTGAGATGGAATGTTAAATGTGTTCTTTGAGATGGAATGTTAAATGTGTTCTTTGAGATGGAATGTTAAATGTGTTCTTTGAGATGGAATGTTAAATGTGTTCTTTGAGATGGAATGTTAAATGTGTTCTTTGAGATGGAATGTTAAATGATTTAGAATGTATTATACATATGAACATTTCATTTATTCATCAGAAAATGTCCTGTTATGTAATACATGGCTTTCTCATTCTTAAAAATAAAAATAATACATTTTTTGGGTAAAAATTGTACCCCCTTTTTCTCCCCAATTTAGTGGTATCCAATTGTTGTTAGTAATTACTATCTTGTCTCATCGCTACAACTCCCGTACGAGCTCGGGAGAGATGAAGGTCGAAAGCCATGTGTCCTCGGAAACACAACCCAACCATGCCGCACTGCTTGTTAATACAGCGCGCATCCAACCCGGAAGCCAGCCGCACCAATGTGTCGGAGGAAACACCATGCACCTGGCAACCTTGGTTAGCGTACACTGCGCCCGGCCCGCCACAGGAGTCGCTGGTGCGCGATGAGACAAGGACATCCCTACCGGCCAAACCCTCCCTAACCCGGACGATGCTAGGCCAATTGTGCGTCGCCCCACGGACCTTCCGGTCGCGGCCGGTTGTGACAGAGCCTGGGCGGGAACCCAGGGTCTCTGGTGGCACAGCGAGCACTGCGATGCAGTGGGTTCATATAATTCTGATTACATTGTATTAACTAATTGCTAGATTATGAATATAATGTGAATAATCATATGGTCATGATCATGTTTTTTAATAATAATTTTATGCATCTCAATGTAATTCTGTTTAACTACAAACCATACTGTCAAATAGTTAAAACACTTGCCTAGTTAAATAAGGGTTCAAAATAAATATCTATGTAATTTTGTGAAATGTTAGATAGATAGTTATGCCAATGTTTAATTTGGCCTACAATTGACAATGGATTGATTTATATACAGAGGGTGTGAAATTAATTAATGAGTGAGAATGCTACAGAGGGTCATCTATCATACCCCCAAGACATGCTAACCTCCCATGATATTGAAATGGTGAGAGGTTAGCATTGGGATATGATATTTGACCCTCTGTAATTTTCTCACTCATCATTATTTACAATTCATTCAGGATTATCCGTAACCATGGTAGCATCCACATTCATGTAGAAGTGTTTAGAAATGCATCCAACACGTTTGTAGAGTCACACGCTTGATGTAGGCATTGCGTGTTGGGAGTGTGGGACCAAATGCTACACGTTTGACTACTTTATGTATAAGATTCTTCAGTGGTGTCAATCACTTTGACCCCTGCTTTTTACATTTGTTCTCTGAGAAATTGTATTAGTACAAAAACATTTTGGGGAAATTATATTATTAACATACAATATAGCTCAGTATTTGAATGAGTTATTTTATATAGCTGCTTTTGCTCATTTTTATTAAGGGTGTCAATAATGTTTGACCCAAATGTATGTATATCATAAACCACATATCATCAATGCACACGGTTATGTATGTATATACAAAGAGAGGAGATCAAATATAGAACGTGGTTTTGCAATTATCCAACTTATTAATATTGTTTAACATGAATTCTGTAAAATATTTCTGATAAACATCTTACAATGGCACCAAATCCTTTTTAGGGGATAATTATAATTTGATAATTAAAAAACAGTATTTCATCTAAAGAGATGTTCCCCAGACAGCAGATTCCTTTTAAAACACTTATGTTGGATGTTCTGAGAGTTTCAGACGACAATTGCTTGGAAAAATTAATTTAACTTTTTGCTGGGGTTTAGCTTAAGGGCAATGACAAATATTACAAGTATACGGGAAAGCAGATAACCTTAGAAATGAAAGTAAGACGGAGAAAATTAAATGTAGTGAGGAAGTTTAAAGCTCTCAGAGACGACGGTTAGCACTCAATCAAGCATATACCTGCTTCTGATGAGGAGCACAACTCCAATTTCCTAATCCTCCACACACACACACACACACACACACACACACACACACACACACACACACACACACACACACACACACACACACACACACACACACACACACACACACACACACACACACACACACACACACACACACACACACACACACACACACACACACACACACACACACACATACTCCCAAAGACTGAATATACATTGAGTATACAAAATATTAAGAACTCCTGCTCTTTCCATGACAGACTGACCAGGTGAATCCAGGTGAAAGCTATAATCCCTTATTGAGCTCACCTGTTAAATCCACTTCAGTGTAGATGAAGGGGAGGAGACAGGTTAAATAAGGATTTATAAGCCTTTAGACATTTGAGACATGAATTGTGTATGTGTGCCATTCAGAGGGTGAATGGGCAAGACAAAATATTTAAGTGCCTTTGAACGGCGTATGGTAGTAAATGCCAGGCGCACCGGTTTGAGTGTGTCAAGGACTGCAAGGCTGCTGGGTTTTTATCACTCAACAATTTCCTGTCTGTATCAAGAAGGGTCCACCACCCAAAGGACATACAGCCAACTTGACACAAATATGGGAAGCATTGGAGTCAACATGGGCCCGTATCCCTGTGGAAAGCTTTCGACACCTTGTAGAGTCCATGTCCCGATGAACTGAGACTGTTCTGAGGGCAATATTAGGAAAGTGTTCCTAATGGTTTGTACTGTCAGTGCACATTGAGACACACACACACACACACACACACACACACACACACACACACACACACACACACACACACACACACACACACACACACACACACACACACACACACACACACACACACACACACACACACACACACACACACACACACACACACACACACACACACACACACACACACACACACACACACACATAGCAGCCATTTTTTAAACAAACAGACATTCTGCAGGTAAGAGAGTGATCGACGCAAGTTAATTTGCAGAACATACTGAACCCTTCATTCTAAAAGTATCTGGTGTAAATTTGTTATCAAAATTCAGACACGACCATGATGCAGACTGAGACTTGGCAGTGTTTTACCTGTGTTTGTGATTAAATTGGTTCCATGGTCTCCAGACTCCTGCAATAGCCCACATAGGCACCATCAGACATGTTACAGTGTTATTTGACACTGTTATTTGACAGCTCATTTAAATTTGTACAGCTATTTTGACAGGCATGAATGTTTGTATTCAGCAATATTGTTTGACATGGTATTTGCCTGGCAGCATATTGTCAAATGTTTCCTTGTGGGAATGCTAGTGAAGCAATCATCTACACATGGCCTAAAGGTGCACGTCAGGCCTACTGTGTTTCAGTGCACACTGAAGTAAATGCCTGAGAAGTCAGGCACCATAATAAGTGTGTCCATCAAAGTCTGTAGCGGCTGTGTGTTTGTGTGCTTGCGTGCACGCATACGTGTGTGTGTGCTCATACTTGCATGTGTGTGTTCATATTTGGACTTTTACTGACAACTAACTTGTGTATTTCTATAAAAGCAGGCAGATGGTGAAATCTGAAATCAAATTCCTTCTTCCCCCTGAGAGGCAGTAATATCACTACATGTTTGTAGAACGTCGTTGTTTATTTCTGTGTTAGTGAGAGAGAGAGGAATGACAGAAAAAGAGAGAGAGAGAGAGAGAGAGATGAGGACATGGGGCAAGGAAACAGTTGGGAGGGGAGGAGAAAGCGACGAGGAAATGGGAAATGGATTCCACTACGACATGAGTGTAGAATCTGTATGCATCTCTTTATCTCTCTCTTCCTTTGAATAGCAGTATACGCCCTGGCAAATTCCTGACTTGAGATCCCAATTTGACATAATTGACATAATTGCATGATTTAGTCAATCCTACTGTAGGTGAACCACGGTTGGAATTTAAACGTGGTCAGGACAGGATGGGACGTAATGGGATGTATGAAACTTAGCATTGACATCAGATGAAAATATCCGGGTCATGTCTGTGTTTGAGGTGTGTCTGCCTTAACACCTACAACGTCTGTCTGTCTGTCTGTCTGTCTGTCTGTCTGTCTGTCTGTCTGTCTGTCTGTCTGTCTGTCTGTCTGTCTGTCTGTCTGTCTGTCTGTCTGTCTGTCTGTCTGTCTGTCTGTCTGTCTGTCTGTCTGTCTGTCTGTCTGTCTGTCTGTCTGTCTGTCTGTCTGTCTGTCTGTCTGTCTGTCTGTCTGTCTGTCTGTCTGTCAGCAAGCAAGCGCACAGTTTCCCCTCCAGCCTGGTAAACTGCAGGACATGAAACCCCCACAGAGAATGGGCCATATACCTAGTGAGGCAATGAGTGAGTTTATTACAGTCCACTACTCTACAGAAGGACAGGGGAAACGATACATGATGTTAACGACATAGGGACGCGATGTATTGTTACGGATATTCTACAAAGTTCAGAGCCGCATGGCTGCACACTATTGAGACATGATTTACATGGTTTTGACCCATGGAGTTGCTGTACTAATGCCAAGTTTGTTTGGCTTGACCAGGTAGTTATTGGAGATCATTTCAATGATGTATCAATACAGCACTGGCTTCCCCCAACTTTTTTCCACCTGCCCTGGTTCCATGAACAACGTGGTCTGAGGTGTTGAGAGAGGCTCTCCTCTTGGGGGACTGTTTCCTGACTACTGCCAAGGTGTGTTGCTCTTTTTTCCACCTGCCCTGGTTCCATGAACAACGTGGTCTGAGGTGTTGAGAGAGGCTCTCCTCGTGGGGGACTGTTTCCTGACTACTGCCAAGGTGTGTTGCTCTTTTTTCCACTATTAGCTGCTGAAGCATCACCCAGGTGGGTGCTACCCTTCAGTAGTGGACTAATCAGCCTACCGACAGAGGAGGAGGCCACGAACGATGTGCCTGATGAACAACTCCTGATCTCTACATTTGTTTTGTTTGTTTTTACATCGTCTTTGAGATTCTCTTTGTAATGAATGGCGCCATATAAAATAAACATTATTTTTATTAGAATGAGATTTGTAAATATGTCAAAATGAGCCGCCAGACTACCATGACTATGTCGCTGTGGATGGTGAACTGAGCTTTACACATTGGCTTATTCATGTCAGCTTATATTGTTGAAAGCCTATTAACTAGCTGAAAATCTGGAGAAGTGTGTATTCTGAGAGGGATGCACACTAAATATGTCGTGAAATTCTGATATGTGTGTGACAGAATACAGATGTGAACATTCCACATTTCCACCAATAATAACAAATAGTGGTTTTAGAATTAAAGAAAGAAGTCTGTATTGAGATAACTGTTAATTAGAGCATGTGGGAGCAACGTACACTGCATAATGGCTGTTTCTATATTCATTATGTTGTTTAGGAGGCAGAATACACAAAAATGAAAATCCACCACTATAACTTTGATTGAGTTGTAAAGTTGTCAGTGTGAATCCCACCTGGCCAGGCAGGAAGTATCGATGTTGACTGAAATCCCACCTTTCAGATGTCATTCATTATCCACCAGTTTGTCGATAAAGTATCTCTTTCTGCAAACTGTCAGTTACTGTGAGAAACTATTGAGTAATGTATATGAGTGAAGAAGAACAACAATGATCTGGAGAATACAGTGGAAAGAAAAAGTATGTGAACCCTTTGGAATTACCTGAATTTCTGCATAAATTTGTCATAACATTTGATCTGAACTTCATCTAAGTCACCACAATAGACAAAAACAGACTGCTTAAACTAATAACACATAAATTATTGTTTTTCTCTTGTCTATATTGAACACATAATTTAAACATTCACAGTGTAGGTTGCAAAAAGTATGTGAACCTCTCGGCTAATGACTTCTCCAAAAACTAATTGGAGTCAGGAGTCAATCAATGAGATTGGAGGTGTTGGTTAGAGCTGCCCTGCCCTATAAAAAACACTCACAGTATTTGAGTTTGCTATTCACAAGAAGCATTGCCTGATGTGAACCACGCCTCGAACAAATGAGATCTAAGAAGACCTAAGATTAAGAATTGTTGACTTGCATAAAGCTGGAAAGGGTTACAAAAGTATCTCTAAAAGCCTTGATGTTCATCAGTCCACGGTAAGACAAATTGTCTATAAATGGAGAAAGTTCAGCACTGTTGCTACTCTCCCTAGGAGTGGCTGTCCTGCAGAGATGACTGCAAGAGCACAATGCAGAATGCTCAATGAGGTTAAGAAGAATCCTAGAGTGTCAGCTAAAGACTTACAGAAATCTCTGGAACAAGTTAGCAATTCTTTTGGTGAGTCTATGATACGTAAAACACTAAACAAGAATGGTGTTCACGGGAGGACACCATGGAAGAAGCCACTGCTGTCCAAAAAAAAAACATTGCTGCACATCTGAAGTGTTCAAAAAGAGCACCTGGATGTTCCACAGCGTTACTGGCTAAATATTATTTGGACAGATGAAACTAAAGATGTGTTGTTTGGAAGGAACACACAACACTATGTGTGGATGGAAAACAGCACAGCACACCAACATCAAAACCTCATCCCAACTGTAAAGTATGGTGGAGGGAGCATCATGGTTTGGGGTTGCTTCGCTGCCTCAGGGCCTGGACAGCTTGTTATCATCGACGGAAAAATGAGATCCCAAGTTTGTCAAGACATTTTGCAGGAGAATGTAAGTCTGTCTCTCCACCAATTGAAGCTCAACAGAAGTTAGGTGATGCAACAGGACAACGAACCAAAACGACCAGAAGTAAATCAACAACAGAATAGCTTCAACAGGAAAGAATATGCCTTCTGGAGTGGCCCAGTCAGAGTCCTGACCTCAACCTGATTGTGATGCTGTGGCATGACCTCAAGAGAGCGGTTCACACTAGACATCCCAAGAATATTGCTGAACTGAAACAGTTTTGTAAAGAGGAATGGTCCAAAATACCTCCTGACCGTTGTGCAGGTCTGATCCGCAACTACAGAAAACATTTGGTTGAGGTTATTGCTGCCAAAGGCGGGTCAACCAGTTATTAAATCCAGGGGTTCACATACTTTTCCCACCCTGCACTGTGAATGTTTACACGGTGTGTTCAATAAAGACATGAACACATGCAATTGCTTAATGTGTTATTAGTTTAAGCAGACTGTGTTTGTCTATTGTTGTGACTTAGGTGAAGATCAAATTGTATGACCAACTTGTGCAGAAATCCATGTAATTCCAAAGGGTTCAGTGTATATTGGCGAGCACTTGGGTACAGCCAATAAAGAATGAGTCAAGAAAGAGTTTGGTCCTGAAGTTGCATTGGGAGCTATGGTAACAAAACACAACTATGTTGCAACCTATCAATGAATGTATGGCTTGTTAAATGTATTCTATTTTGAATCACTTACTTTGGAACAATTACAGGATACTTATTATGTAAGAGGCAATTGACAAACAATTGTGGACCTAGTAAATTATATTAATAATAGCTTGAGAAAATGTTTCTACTTTGTGAAAATAAATAGGTATATATAGCTACTGCCTTCGCACAAACATGGTAACATCAGACTAAATATACAGTGACAGAGAGGATATGAACTTTTCCATCCAACAGTATTATCTATTGTTTTTGAACACAGGTCGCATCTCTCTGGGTCCCCTTATTAAGAGATCAGCCTTGTTAGCAGCATGTCAGATGGATTATAGGAGCTAACAGATCAATACAGGCAGGCCTTAGACCCCGAGAGATGTGGCCTCTGCCTGGCTCTAACACGTGTAGGCCGGAGGAGACAGAGACTCCCTTGAGAGGTCTCTGCGCCTGGGCTGATGCTAAGTTCAGCATCCATGGGCCTGGGCTATGCTGCTCCTCCATGCTGTTTCATTGTAGTTTGTGATTTATTTCTCATCATCGCTAGCTTGTGGGGTGGGATATGCCTTACTCTGAACATTTGAAAGCGAGGCAGAGAAACAGTTGGAGGCGGTTTATGACAGTTCCATAATGGGCTGCTGTTGTGTTTGTGTTAACTCATCCCTCCTGGTGAGGAGCCTTTGATGCTCCCTTCATGGGGACTGATGGATGACTGAGACTGGGGTGTATGGTGTCTCACAACACCACAGAGAAGGAGAGGAAAACATCCAGTGAGAGAATGAAAGAGACAGTATGAGAAAGACAGAGAGAGAGAGAGAGAAAGAGAGAGAGAGAGAGAGGGAGAGAGAAATAAATAGTAAGAAAGGAGTAGGGGAGAAGGAATGAGAGAGAGAAAGGGTGAGAGAGAATGAGAGGAGGGAGACACAAGTTCCATTCTGTCAGTGTCTTTATCAACAACGCTTGCCTGATAAGTTGTGACTCTCTCAATTCCGCCCAATCTATTAGAGGATTTAAATGTTCATTAAGTTTAATAGAAGCCTAGCGGAGGTCTAATACCCTCTGATAAATGTCTGCAAACCTGGCAACCTGCTCCATTTGCCGCGACGACAGAGACGCATTGGCACTAATAAGGTCAAACAGGACAACCGTAACCCATCTCAAACTTTTAGTTTGTTTGTTAAGAGCTGCTTTGTCCACTTAATGTGTCCTTGAATACTCCAACAAGCAATATGTGTGCTTGTTACAACAAGCAATATGTAAAGTAGAATAGGTATGGAGATGCTTTATCTTTCTGGCTTTTAAGCTGACTACTCAGATATGATGTAGTGATCCACAAACTCAGTGTGATCCAGTGTGATGGATTCCTCACTGGGACTGTTTCCATGAGGAAGTAATGCATTTTATAGCCAGTAATCTGTCCATAAATCACCAGGCTAATGTAATTAAGACACAGAGATAGGGAGGGAGGGGAGCAAACACATGACTATATCTGCACAATGATATTAATGCCTGGCACACGCAACCATTACTCTTTACGCACCCAAAGCATTCATAATGCATAACCTATACACACGCACAGAGAGAGAGAGAGAGAGAGAGAGAGAGAGAGAGAGAGAGAGAGAGAGAGAGAGAGAGAGAGAGAGAGAGAGAGAGAGAGAGAGAGAGAGAGAGAGAGAGAGAGAGAGAGAGATATGAATAAATGAAATGGATTCAGGGAATTTGGGGAAAAGGGTTCATAAAGTCTATTTCACGCTCTTGCATCAAAGCTCGGCCCCTAAGTTACCTAGTAGCCCAGTTCCCGAGGGGAATCACACTCGTCTGTAATTAAACTCGTCCCCAGGGGAATTACACTTGTCTGTAATTACACCTGTTCCCAGGGGAATTACACTCGTCTGTAATTAAACTCGCCCCCAGGGGAATTACACTTGTTTGTAATTACACCTGTTCCCAGGGGAATTACACTTGTCTCTGGACTTTTAAAAACATTTATATGTTTGTTATTTAGTGCAGGGTTTCCCAAACTTGGTCCTTGATCCCCCCCTTGGAGCACGTTTTGTTTTTTGCCCTAACACTACAAAAGTGTGTGGACACCCCTTCAAATGAGTGGTTTCGGCTATTTCAGCCTCACCCTTTGCTAACAGGTGTATGAAATTGAGCACACTACCATGTATTCTCTATAGACAAACATTGGCAGTAGAATGGCCTTACTGAAGATCTCAGTGACTTTCAACGTGGCAACGTCATAGGATGCTACCTTTCTAACAAGTCCGTCTGTCAAATTTCTGCCCTGTTAGAGCTGCCAGGGGCAACTCTAAGAGCTGTTATTGTGAAGTGGAAACGTCTAGGAACAACAACGTCTCCTCCGCTAAGTGGTAGGCCACACAAGCTCACAGAATGGGACTAGAATGAGACCACCGAGTGCTGAAGCGCATAACGCATAAAAAGTTGCAACACTCACTACCGCGTTCCAAACTGCCCCTGAAAGCACAATAACTATTCGACGGTAGGCTTCATGTAATGGGTTTCCATGGCCGAGCAGCTGCACACAAGCATAAGATGCCCATGCGCAATGCCAAGCGTCGGCTGGAGTGGGGTAAAGCTCTCCACTATTGGACTCTGGAGCAGTGGAAACACATTCTCTGGAGTGATAAATCATGCTTCACCATCTGGCAGTCCGATAGATTAATCTGGGTTTGGCGGAGAACGCTACCTACCCCAATGCATAGTGCCAACTGTAAAGTTTGGCGGAGGAGGAATAATGCTCTGGAGCTGTTTTTCATGGTTAGGGCCCCTTAGTTCCAGTGAAGAGAAATCTTAATGATACAGCACACAATTACATTCTAGATGATTCTGTGCTTCCAACTTTGTGGCAACAGTTTAGGGAAGGTCTTTTCCTGTTTCAACATGACAATGCGCATGTGCACAAAGCGATGTTCATACAGAAACCGTTTGTCGAGATTGGTGTGGAAGAACTTGGCCTGCACAGAGCCAAGTCCATCGACCACCTTTGGGATGAATTGGAAAGCCTACTGCGAGCCAGGCCTAATCGCCTAACATCTGTGCTCGACCTCACTAATGCTCTTGTGGCTGAATGGAAGCAAGTCCCCGCAGTAAAGTTCCAACATTTCATGGAAAGCCTCCCCAGAAGAGTGAAGGATGTTATAGCATCAAAGGGGGACCAACTCCATATTAATGCCCATGATTTTGGAATGAGATGTTCGACGAGCAGGTGTCCACATACTTTTGGTCATGTAGTGTGTCTCAGTCATAGTCAGTACATTTTTCCTCAATCAAGTAGGTATCAGAAAAGTCAGTGTTAGTTCACGACAGGCAAGTGTGTTAGTTAGTTGTTCTTTTTTGTAAGGAGGATAAACCCAACTAGGGAAGCCTATAAACGACACACTCTGAGACGGAGAAACAGACAGAAACTCAGCAGAGACGTAACATTCCCTTGATTCCTTTAACCCTCGTACTGTCTTTACTATTAGTTGAAATGAGGCGATGCGGAGAACCAGCACCTATACATTTATTAATTTCATATTTGAGTGTATCACAATAATTTAGTTTTGACATTTTACATAGCATTATAGACACACAATCAAAACCCTGTCTTGTATCATATCAAATAAAGAAATTCTTAAATTCTTAAGAAGCACAAACAAATGTTTATTTTTTCAGCATTCAACATAGTGGTTACTCCTAAAACAATTTTAGAAACAGACAGCACATAAGCTCTTCATGGTTGGGCAGATAATATTGATTGACCAGCACAGTATGACAACAAAATTGAGAACTACGTTCAGAATTCAACTTTAAGTTTGAAACTCTTTTGTCTCTGATGGAAAAGGAATGCATTAATCCGACATCATGTCATAACAGACCGGATAAGAGTTTATCCTCTGATCCACTGCCATGCTTCACTGTTTTTCTCTCCTCTATTTGTTGTCTTGTTCATTCCTCCCCTGTTTTATCAGTCCTCCTGATAATGGATGGCGTCCCTCTGTGTCATGGTGTCAGCACATGGACAGCTGGTGACGGTGTGTCGCATGCGTGGGCTCAGTCGGGCGTTATGCAGCAGGACTTAATACTGCACGGATGCACGCACACACACACACACACACACACACACACACACACACACACACACACACACACACACACACACACACACACACACACACACACACACACACACACACACACACACACACACACACACACACACACACACACACACACACACACACACACACACACACAGAGATACAGGTCTCGAAGGGGGACAGGGATAGGCTTATACAGGTGACACCATAGACACACGGCTGAAAGCAATTATCAAGGCTCATCAGTAGACAGGAGCATGATGTGTTAGATCATGTCTGGGCAGGTCTACACTTTGAAAGGTCCTCGTGTGATACGATGATTCATTGAACTGATGAAAGGTTTCTATGTGAAACAGAGACATACAGTAAACCTTCCCCAGTCTGAACTAACATAACAGCAGAGCCATGGGCTGAAAGTGAACGAGATCGAGAAAAGAAATGAGAGATATTTACTTTGACTTATTGATGAGGAGTGTAGACTGAGGAGAGGAGCTGAGTTACAGTACAAAGAGTTTGGAGGAGAGTCAGGGTTGTATTGATGAAAGATTGCTGTCATCTTTCATCTGTTCTCTCTCTCTCTTTCCCACTCTCCTCACCTCTCTCTGAGACCATGTAACCTTTCGCTGAACTCCCCTGTTAAATCAATACACTGGGCTGCACTTGGTTAGCTTATGGAGATGTGTAGGCAGTCATTGTAAATAAGAATTTGTTCGTAACTGACTTACCTAGTTAAATAAAAGTTCAAATATATTTTTAAAAGCTTATGTAACTAGCTGTCTCAAGAGTCATGTATTATTTTCACCTGCTGTTGATTGGACATGGTACCTCAGTTTCTTCCGAGGGCCTGTGTTGGATCAAATCCAAACTGTCTGAGGTAACTGTTTTAATCGCTAATCTATTTATTATTAAGACAGACAAAATATTGCGATGAAAAAACTCTTAAGGAACACCTCTTCAAACTTTCACCAACCAGCAGCCTCCTACGTCTGTACGTACCTGTATTATGTCAATACGTTTGTCAATATGTTCCGTCCCTATTTGGTGCATATTATTCCCCATCTTCTCCCCTCTCTCTCTTCTTTCTCTCTCGTCTTTCTACGGCAAGTGGACCTACGACAAAACAAATGATTACCCATTATTGTCACGCCTTGGTCATTGTATTTTGTGTTTTCGTTATATATTTGGTTAGGCCAGGGTGTGACATGGGTTTATGTTGTTGTATTTCGTATTGGGGTTTTGTAATTATTGGGATTGTGGATGAGTAGGGGTGTTGTATGGGCTTGGCTGCCTGAGGCGGTTCTCAATCAGAGTCAGGTGATTCTCGTTGTCTCTGATTGGGAACCGTATTTAGGTAGCCTGGGTTTCGCTTTGTATTTCGTGGGTGATTGTTCCTGTCTCTGTGTAGTTTCACCAGATAGGCTGTAATAGGTTTCTCGTTCCGTTTGTTGTTTTTGTATATGTATAAGTGATTTCATGTGTCACTTTTTTCATTAAAGTCATGAGTAACCACCACGCTGCATTTCGGTCCGACTCTCTTTCGTCAAACGAGGAACGACGTTACAGAATCACCAACCACACTAGGACCGAGCAGCGTGTTAACAGGCAGCAGCGAAGGGAGGACGTTATGGACAGCAGAGGCATGGAGTATAAGACGTGGGAAGAAATAGACAGGTGGGCGCCCGACCCAGAGAGATTGCCGGAGCCCGCCTGGGATTCGCTGGAGCAGTGCGAAGAGGGCTATAGGCAAATGGAGTCGAAAAGAAAGACACGGCAGCGCAGAGCGAAACCCGAAAGTCAACCCCAAATATTTATTGAGGGAGGGCTCAGAGGGTGAGTGGCTGAGTCAGGAGTCAGACCTGAGCCAACTCTCCCTGTTAATCGTGAGGAGCAGCTGCAGTGGGAGAGGCTGCACCACTTGGAGAATTGGACATGGGAGGAGGAACTGGACGGAAAAGGACCCTGGGCTCAGCCTGGTGAATATCGCCGCCCCAAGGAGGAAATAGAGGCGGCTAAAGCGGAGAGGCGCTGGTATGAGGAGGCAGCACGGCGACGCAGATGGAAGCCCGAAAAGCAGCCCCAATTTTTTTTTTGGGGGGGGGGGGGCTTAAAGGGAGTATGGCTATGCCAGGTAGGAGACCTACGCAAACTCCCTGTGCTTACCGGTGGGCTAGAGAGACCGGGCAGACACCGTGTTATGCTATGGAGCGCACGGTGTTTCCAGTGCGGGTGCATAGCCCAGTGCGGTTCATACCAGCCCTTCGTATTGGCCGGGCTAGAGTGGGCATCGAGCCAGGTAAGGTTGGGCAGGCTCGGTGCTCAAGAGCTCCAGTGCACCTGCACGGTCCGGTCTATCCAGAGCCACCTCCACACACCAGTCCTCCGGTAGCAGCTCCCCGCACCAGGCTTCCTGTGCGTGTCCTCGCTCCAGTATCACCAGTGCCAGCACCACGCATCAGGCCTACAGTGCGCCTCGCCTCTCCTGTGCTGTCGGAGTCTCCCGCCTCTCCAGCGCTGTCGGAGCCTTTCTCCTCTCCTGCGCTACCGGAGTCTCCTGTCTGTTCAGCGCTATCAGAGCCTTCCTTCCCTCCTGCGTTGTCGGAGTCTCCCGCCTGTTCAGCGCTATCAGAGCCTTCCTCCTCTACAGCGCTGCCAGAGCCTCCTGCCTATTCGGAGCCGCCTGAGCTGCCAGTCTGCATGAAGCAACCAGAGCTGTCAGTCTGCAAAGAGCTGCCAGTCTGCAAGGAGCTGTCAGTCTGCAAGGAGCTGTCAGTCTGCAAGGAGCTGCCAGTCTGCAGGGTGCTGTCAGCCTGCATGGAGCAGTCAGAGCTGTCAGTCTGCATGAAGCAGCCAGAGCTGTCAGTCTGCAAAGAGCTGCCTGTCTGCAAGGAGCTGTCAGTCTGCAAGGAGCTGCCAGTCTGCAGGGTGCTGTCAGCCTGCATGGAGCAGTCAGAGCTGTCAGTCTGTATGAAGCAGCCAGAGCTGTCAGTCTGCATAAAGCAGCCAGAGCTGCCAGTCTGCAAAGAGCTGCCAGTCTGCAAGGAGCTGCCAGTCTGCAGGGTGCTGTCAGCCTGCATGGAGCAGTCAGAGCTGTCAGTCTGCAAGGAGCTGTCAGTCAGCATAGAGCAGCTTGATCTGCCAGTCAACCAGATTCTTCCAGATCTGCCAGTCACCCAGTCTCTTCCAGATCTGCCAGTCAACCAGTCTCTTCCAGATCTGCAAGTCAACCAGTCTCTTCCAGATCTGCCAGTCAACCAGTCTCTTCCAGATCTGCCAGTCAACCAGTCTCTTCCAGATCTGCTAGTCAACCAGAATCTTCCAGATCCGCCAGCCAGCCAGGATCTACCGGAGCCTACTACCTGCCTGAGCTTCCTCTGAGTACTGGGCTTCCCCTCAGTACTGGGCTTCCTCTCAGTACTGGGCTTTCTCTCAGTTCCGGGCTGCCCCTCAGTTCCGGGCTGCCCCTCAGTCCCAAGCTGCCCCTCAGTCCCGAGCTGCCCCTCAGTCCCGAGCTGCCCCTCAGTCCCGAGCTGCCCCTCAGTCCCGAGCTGCCCCTCAGTCCCGAGCTGCTCCTCAGTACCGAGCTGCCCCTCAGTTCCAAGCTGCCCCTCAGTCCCGAGCTGCCCCTCAGTCGCGAGATGCCCCTCAGTCACGAGCTGCTCCTCAGTTCTGTGGGGTTCTGGGTGAGGACTATTAGGACATGGTCGGCGGCGAGGGTGGATTATCCCAGGACACGAAGGGGAGGAACTAGGACATTAATGGAGTGGGGTCCACGTCCCGAGCCGGAACCGCCACCATGGACAGACGCCCACCCGGACCCTCCCTATGGTTTTCAGGTGCGTCCGGGAGTCCGCACCTTAGGGGGGGGGGGTTCTGTCACGCCTTGGTCATTGTATTTTGTGTTTTCGTTATATATTTGGTTAGGCCAGGGTGTGACATGGGTTTATGTTGTTGTATTTCGTATTGGGGTTTTGTAATTATTGGGATTGTGGCTGAGTAGGGGTGTTGTATGGGCTTGGCTGCCTGAGGCGGTTCTCAATCAGAGTCAGGTGATTCTCGTTGTCTTGATTGGGAACCGTATTTAGGTAGCCTGGGTTTCGCTTTGTATTTCGTGGGTGATTGTTCCTGTCTCTGTGTAGTTTCACCAGATAGGCTGTAATAGGTTTCTCGTTCCGTTTGTTGTTTTTGTATATGTATAAGTGATTTCATGTGTCACTTTTTTCATTAAAGTCATGAGTAACCACCACGCTGTATTTCGGTCCGACTCTCTTTCGACAAACGAAGAACGACGTTACAGTTATGTTGAGATCACCACTACATAACCAAAGTTGATTGACATTTAGCTTGCTAACATTTGAACTGAAACCTGATCATGAGCTCCAAACACAAATGAAGCATGATGTTAGCATGAAATGTACCATGCCTTTGTGTTGCAGTCAAAACAGACGTATGCACTGATCTACCGTGGGCTCTGCCGCCTCAGCCATCAATCTATCATCAATACGTCCAATCCGATTTATAAAGTTTATCTCGGGATCTCAACAAAACAAATCAAATCAAATCAAATTGTATTTGTCACATACACATGGTTAGCAGATGTTAATGCGAGTGTAGCGAAATGCTTGTGCTTCTAGTTCTGACAATGCAGTGATAACCAACAAGTAATCTAACTAACAATTCCAAAACTACTGTCTTATACACAGTAAGGGGATAAAGAATATGTACATAAGGATATATGAATGAGTGATGGTACAGGGCAGCATACAGTAGATGGTATCGAGTACAGTATATAAATATGAGATGAGTATGTAGACAAAGTAAACAAAGTGGCATAGTTAAAGTGGCTAGTGATACATGTATTACATTAGGATGCAGTCGATGATATAGAGTACAGTATATACGTATGCATATGAGATGAATAATGTAGGTAATCTACCTAAACACCTTTTGTTATGACGTGATAATGAGATAAATAAGTTGTGATCCTGACATAACGCGGGAATTCTTTTTTATTCATATGTCCTCTCTGGATTTCCATATCTTTCTCATTCTCCCATCTTCTCCATCTCTACCTGGTCTATAAATAGGGTAGCATACCTCTCCTCCTCTCCTCCACACCTTTACGGAGGTGTTCCCTAAGGGCCTCGGCGGTACTATGCCCAGCTATTCGCTGTTCTCTCTGGGGACAGAGGGAGCCTGGCTCTCCTGTAGCATCCCAGTCCTCCATCCTGCAGCAAAGCTAATGCCATGCAGCCAGCGAGAGTGAGACACAACCCAGAACAGAAGCTTCGTCTCTGTCTGCTTACCACTGTTAAAGAAGTAGAGGATAGAAGGGCCAATAGAGAGTTGTATCTGAGAGAGTGTTTGTTTGGTTATGGTATCCAGGTGCCTGTCCCAATTCACTTCACGTACAGTACAGAAGTGTTTTCATGAGCAGATCATTTAAAGATCTTGCATCAGCTGATGCATGTCAGGTCAATAGCAGGTCAATAGCAGGGGAAATCATACAAGGAACCTGGACACTAGTTTGATGAGACGCTACAAAATGTAACAACATGAATGATATTCACAGTTTACAGGACCTGTTTAAATTCACAGATATAATGTATTTTTATTTTTAATGCAGGCTTGTGAGCAAGGCTTTAGGGCTGGAGTTGCTCATTCTGTTTACAGCTTCACCCCCTCCAGGGACTGGTTCTCTCACTTATGACAGAGAGTAGGAGGAGACTTAAATGTTAAAGATGAAAATGACAGTTTGGGGGACGTTTAAGTCAGAGAGGTAAACAGACCCCACATATTATCCCTCTGTTTCTCCAGCTCTCCTGGGATAGTGTTCTTATTCCTGAGGAGACAGCGATCCAAGGACAACACATTTACACTAGGAGAGAGGGTGAGGGGGGGGGGTGTAGATGAGGGGGAGAAGGAGAGTTAGGAGATGAAGAGATAGGGAAGGAGAGATGAGGAGAGGATTATGAAATAATGGGGGAGGGAAACGTAGCAACATGCTCTCACAGTCTCACTACAAAATTAGACATTCATCCATGTTCTCCAAACGTCAAATTTCGAAGTTGCTCCAAATGTTTGGGATAGGGTTAAAACATTAAGTTTAGTCAATCATTCCAAATGGTTAAGGTTAGGGTTAAGGTTTGGGATAGGGTTAAAACCCCAAATAAAATAAAAAATGTCCACGACTGGGATTGAGCACATAACCTTTGGATCCAGAGTCATGAAATTATAATACAATTATTATACATCCCCATCCACAACACCCTAGCAAAACTCAAGCCATCTTGATAGTAATAGCGCTCACTGTTGCCCCTAGTGGCCGTTTGTAAGGCATTTCCCAACGTCCTCAAGACATGGATAGATGTCCAATGGCGACGTCAATCTTGAACGGCTTGGCTGAAAGTAGAGGAGTGAGAAATTATGTGGGATGGAAAGGGAGAGGAGTGAGAGACGATGGGGATCGAAAGGGAGAGGAGTGAGAGAGGATGGGAATGGAAAGGGAGAGGAGTGAAAGATGAT
This sequence comes from Oncorhynchus gorbuscha, assembly GCF_021184085.1. NCBI lineage: Eukaryota > Metazoa > Chordata > Actinopteri > Salmoniformes > Salmonidae > Oncorhynchus > Oncorhynchus gorbuscha. The sequence continues at coordinate 118,398 of NW_025744862.1, forward strand.
GGGGGGGTGGAAAGGGAGAGGAGAGAGAGGATGGAGATGGAAAGGGAGAGGAGTGAGAGAGGATGGGAATGGAAAGGGAGAGGAGTGAAAGATGATGGGGGGGTGGAAAGGGAGAGGAGTGATAGAGGATGGGAATGGAAAGGGAGAGGAGTGAAAGATGATGGGGGGGTGGAAAGGGAGAGGAGAGAGAGGATGGAGATGGAAAGGGAGAGGAGTGAGAGACGATGGAGGGATGGAAAGGGAGAGGAGTGAGAGACAATGGAGGGATGGAAAGGGAGAGGAGTGAGAGACGATGGAGGGATGGAAAGGGAGAGGAGTGAGAGACGATGGAGGGATGGAAAGGGAGAGGAGAGAGAGGATTGAGATGGAAAGGGAGAGGAGTGAGAGAGGATGGGAATGGAAAGGGAGAGGAGTGAAAGATGATGGGGGTGGAAAGGGAGAGGAGAGAGAGGATGGAGATGGAAAGGGAGAGGAGTGAGAGACGATTGAGGGATGGAAAGGGAGAGGAGTGAGAGACGATGGAGGGATGGAAAGGGAGAGGAGAGAGAGGATAGAGATCGAAAGGGAGAGGAGTGAGAGAGGATGGGAATGGAAAGGGAGAGGAGTGAAAGATGATGGGGGGGTGGAAAGGGAGAGGAGAGAGAGGATGGAGATGGAAAGGGAGAGGAGTGAGAGAGGATGGGAATGGAAAGGGAGAGGAGTGAAAGATGATGGGGGGTGGAAAGGGAGAGGAGTGATAGAGGATGGGAATGGAAAGGGAGAGGATTGAAAGATGATGGGGGGTGGAAAGGGAGAGGAGAGAGAGGATGGAGATGGAAAGGGAGAGGAGTGAGAGACGATGGAGGGATGGAAAGGGAGAGGAGTGAGAGACAATGGAGGGATGGAAAGGGAGAGGAGTGAGAGACGATGGAGGGATGGAAAGGGAGAGGAGTGAGAGATGATGGAGGGATGGAAAGGGAGAGGAGAGAGAGGATTGAGATGGAAAGGGAGAGGAGTGAGAGAGGATGGGAATGGAAAGGGAGAGGAGTGAAAGATGATGGGGGGGTGGAAAGGGAGAGGAGAGAGAGGATGGAGATGGAAAGGGAGAGGAGTGAGAGACGATTGAGGGATGGAAAGGGAGAGGAGTGAGAGACGATGGAGGGATGGAAAGGGAGAGGAGAGAGAGGATGGAGATGGAAAGGGAGAGGAGTGAGAGAGGATGGGAATGGAAAGGGAGAGGAGTGAAAGATGATGGGGGGGTGGAAAGGGAGAGGAGAGAGAGGATGGAGATGGAAAGGGAGAGGAGTGAGAGAGGATGGGAATGGAAAGGGAGAGCAGTGAAAGATGATGGGGGGGTGGAAAGGGAGAGGAGAGAGAGGATGGAGATGGAAAGGGAGAGGAGTGAGAGACGATGGGGATGTAAAGGGAGAGGAGTGAGAGAGGATGGGGATGGAAAGGGAGAGGAGTGAAAGATAATGGGGGGTGTAAAGGGAGAGGAGTGAGAGATGATGGGGTGGAAAGGAGAGGAGTGAGAGATGATGGGGGTGGAAAGGGAGAGGAGTGAAAGATGATGGGGTGGAAAGGAGAGGAGTGAGAGATGATGGGGGTGGAAAGGGAGAGGAGAGAGAGGATGGAGATGGAAAGGGAGAGGAGTGAAAGATGATGGGGGGTGGAAAGGGAGAGGAGTGAGAGATGATGGGGGTGGAAAGGGAGAGGAGAGAGGGGATGGGATGGAAAAGGAGAGGAGAGGAGTGAGAGGATGGAGATGGAAAGGGAGAGGAGTGAAAGATGATGGGGGTGGAAAGGAGAGGAGTGAGAGATGATGGGGGTGGAAAGGGAGAGGAGAGAGAGGATGGAGATGGAAAGGGAGAGGAGTGAAAGATGATGGGGTGGAAAGGGAGAGGAGTGAAAGATGATGGGGTGGAAAGGAGAGGAGTGAGAGATGATGGGGGGTGGAAAGGGAGAGGAGAGAGAGGGGATGGGATGGAAAGGGAGAGGAGTGAAAGATGATGGGGGGGATGGAAAGGGAGAGGAGTGAGAGATGATGGGGGTGGAAAGGGAGAGGAGAGGAGAGAGAGGATGGGGGTGGAAAGGGAGAGGAGTGAAAGATGATGGGGGTGGAAAGGAGAGGAGTGAGAGATGATGGGGGTGGAAAGGGAGAGGAGAGAGGGGATGGGATGGAAAGGGAGAGGAGTGAAAGATGATGGGGATCGAAAGGGAGAGGAGTGAGAGAGGATGGGAATGGAAAGGGAGAGGAGTGAAATATGATGGGGGGGTGGAAAGGGAGAGGAGTGAGAGATGATGGGGGGTGGAAAGGGAGAGGAGTGAGAGATGATGGGGGGGTGGAAAGGGGGAGGAGAGAGAGGATGGAGATGGAAAGGGAGAGGAGTGAGAGAGGATGGGAATGGAAAGGGAGAGGAGTGAAAGATGATGGGGGTGGAAAGGGAGAGGAGTGATAGAGGATGGGAATGGAAAGGGAGAGGATTGAAAGATGATGGGGGGTGGAAAGGGAGAGGAGAGAGAGGATGGAGATGGAAAGGGAGAGGAGTGAGAGACGATGGAGGGATGGAAAGGGAGAGGAGTGAGAGACAATGGAGGGATGGAAAGGGAGAGGAGTGAGAGACGATGGAGGGATGGAAAGGGAGAGGAGTGAGAGATGATGGAGGGATGGAAAGGGAGAGGAGAGAGAGGATTGAGATGGAAAGGGAGAGGAGTGAGAGAGGATGGGAATGGAAAGGGAGAGGAGTGAAAGATGATGGGGGGTGGAAAGGGAAAGGGGAGAGAGAGGATGGAGATGGAAAGGGAGAGGAGATGAGGGGGGTGGAAAGACGATTGAGGGATGGAAAGGGAGAGGAGTGAGAGACGATGGAGGGATGGAAAAAGGGAGAGGAAAGATGATGAGGATGGAGATGGAAAGGAGAGGAGTGAGAGAGGATGGGAATGGAAAGGGAGAGGAGTGAAAGATGATGGGGGGTGGAAAGGGAGAGGAGAGAGAGGATGGAGATGGAAAGGGAGAGGAGTGAGAGACGATTGAGGGATGGAAAGGGAGAGCAGTGAAAGATGATGGGGGTGGAAAGGGAGAGGAGAGAGAGGATGGAGATGGAAAGGGAGAGGAGTGAGAGACGATGGGGATGTAAAGGGAGAGGAGTGAGAGAGGATGGGGATGGAAAGGGAGAGGAGTGAAAGATAATGGGGGGTGTAAAGGGAGAGGAGTGAGAGATGATGGGGTGGAAAGGAGAGGAGTGAGAGATGATGGGGGGTGGAAAGGGAGAGGAGTGAAAGATGATGGGGTGGAAAGGAGAGGAGTGAGAGATGATGGGGGTGGAAAGGGAGAGGAGAGAGAGGATGGAGATGGAAAGGGAGAGGAGTGAAAGATGATGGGGGTGGAAAGGGAGAGGAGTGAGAGATGATGGGGTGGAAAGGGAGAGGAGAGAGGGGATGGGATGGAAAAGGAGAGGAGAGGAGTGAGAGGATGGAGATGGAAAGGGAGAGGAGTGAAAGATGATGGGGGTGGAAAGGAGAGGAGTGAGAGATGATGGGGGTGGAAAGGGAGAGGAGAGAGAGGATGGAGATGGAAAGGGAGAGGAGTGAAAGATGATGGGGTGGAAAGGGAGAGGAGTGAAAGATGATGGGGTGGAAAGGAGAGGAGTGAGAGATGATGGGGGTGGAAAGGGAGAGGAGAGAGGGGATGGGATGGAAAGGGAGAGGAGTGAAAGATGATGGGGGGTGGAAAGGGAGAGGAGTGAGAGTTGATGGGGGTGGAAAGGGAGAGGAGAGAGAGAGAGGATGGGGGTGGAAAGGGAGAGGAGTGAAAGATGATGGGGGTGGAAAGGGAGAGGAGAGAGGGGATGGGATGGAAAGGGAGAGGAGTGAAAGATGATGGGGATCGAAAGGGAGAGGAGTGAGAGAGGATGGGAATGGAAAGGGAGAGGAGTGAAATATGATGGGGGGTGGAAAGGGGGAGGAGAGAGAGATGATGGGGGGGTGGAAAGGGAGAGGAGAGAGGGGATGGGATGGAAAGGGAGAGGAGAGGAGTGAGAGGATGGAGATGGAAAGGGAGAGGAGAGGAGTGAGAGATGGTGTAGATGGATACATTGTGGAGAAAGGGTGGTGATGTGAAGAGTAAAGTATGAGTCCCCTGAAATGCAGTGTGCGATGTGGAGTTATTCTCATAATTGGGGAGTGGGGAATTAGATTTGGACTACAGTACAATCATAACACTTTACAAAACAAGAGAAGAAAAAACACAACACATCGCTAACCTGTTTGAAGTGGATGGTAGGATTCCTCTTTCTCTCATCTTGTGAGGAAGCTTTTATCCTCCTCTTTGGTAGGAGCTCTGCTGATGATGAGAGGAGAGAGAGGCTTGTTAGAAGGGAGGGGGTTGTTGATTAAATCATTACAGAGATGACATAGCAGGTATTAAAACACACGCGTGCACAAGCTGTTCTTATCCCGGCTATAAACAGTCAGGTCCATAATTATTTGTACCCTCGATAAAGATGAGCAGAAAAGAATGTATCAAATAAATAAAACAAATACTGAGCTATATTGTCTGCTCAAAGATATGAGGAAATTATATTATTTTAGACTAATACAATTGGTCAGAGAAAGATATAAATATATATATATATATTTTAAGATGATCAAAATGATTGCCACCCATAAAGATTCATATCAATAAAATCAAGCAAAATTAAATCTGCATTAAACATTCCTCTAGCCAATAATTTTGTACCTGACTTAACATTAAATACATTTTTCTGGATAACTATTCCAATTGAGTTGTCAAAAATCGTTATGTTGATGATTTGTTGTCGACATTTAGTTAAAAATATACAAACAATAAAATAGCACAGAAAGCGTGAAAAATTGTGTTTTTCTGAGAGGCTTTCAGAAGACTTTCAAAAGTTGGAGGTTTTAAGAAAAACAATGTTCTGTACGAAACCTGAACCTTTGGAGGAAATTTGCTTTATAACGCTCACGCTTTGAGGTAATTTTTCCTTTATGTTTTTTCCCTGTTTGGTTTTAACCGTGTTGTTGTGCTGGGGACTCTGCGCTGCAGGCGTTAACCTAACTTCATCTCCCTCTGCCCAGCCTATAATTCACCTGTTTCTCCTGAGACGCACGTCTCTGCTCGGCCTGCCGTGACCAGGGCTGTTAAAGAGAGAAGGAGAGAAGAGAGAATAGAGAAGAGAGAGAGAGAGAGAGAGAGAGAGAGAGAGAGAGAGAGAGAGAGAGAGAGAGAGAGAGAGAGAGAGAGAGAGAGAGAGAGAGAGAGAGAGAATAGAGGCGTACGTCTCAGGAGAAACAGGGGCTGTTTCAGGCCGTGACCGGTCGGCATTCGCCTGCTGATTTGATACATTCTCCTGTCCCGCAGTGTGTATCCAGAGGAGTACACACACACCACACTCATTGTGTTGCGCGGCGAGGGAAAGTAATGGCAGGTAAAAGTTGACCACTGGGAAATATGTTTCATATCCCTCAACGAGCCAAAACAACCGCTAGCTTCATAGGCAGCGGTTTCATCTAGCACAGAGAGAGAGAGAGAGAGAGAGAGAGAGAGAGAGAGAGAGAGAGAGAGAGAGAGAGAGAGAGAGAGAGAGAGAGAGAGAGAGAGAGAGAGAGAGAGAGAGAGAGAGAGAGAGAGAGAGAGAGAGAGAGAGAGACAGAGAGACAGAGAGACAGAGAGACAGAGAGACTGAGAGACAGAGAGACAGAGAGAGACTGAGACCGAGAGAGACAGAGACAGAGAAACAGAGAGAGACAGAGAGACAGAGAGACAGAGAGAGAGACAGAGAGACAGAGAGAGAGAGAGACAGAGAGAGAGAGAGAGAGAGAGAGAGAGAGAGAGAGAGAGAGACAGAGACAGAGAGACAGAGAGAGACAGAGAGACAGAGAGAGACAGAGAGACAGAGAGACAGAGAGAGACAGAGAGAGAGAGAGAGAGAGAGAGAGAGAGAGAGAGAGAGAGAGAGAGAGAGAGAGAGAGAGAGAGAGAGAGAGAGAGAGAGAGAGAGAGAGAGAGAGACAGAGACAGAGACAGAGACAGAGACAGAGACAGAGAGACCGAGAGAGACAGAGACAGAGAGACAGAGAGACAGAGACACAGAAAGGAGTCCAATCAACAAAAATGGGTCACAACTCCTGCAGCTCTGTCACACGCTGGGTATGTACATAGTCAATGCTAGGCTTTGAGGGGACTCCTATGGTAGGTACACCTATAGCTCTGTCACACGCTGGGTATGTACATAGTCAATGCTAGGCTTCGAGGGGACTCCTATGGTAGGTACACCTATAGCTCTGTCACACGCTGGGTATGTACATAGTCAATGCTAGGCTTCGAGGGGAATCCTATGGTAGGTACACCTACAGTATAGCTCATCTCTTGGTTGTAGTACTTTATCACTGACCTCAACCCAGAGTCTCTGAGAGTTCACAGTCAGCCCACTGACACCCCTATCAGATCACTGCAAAATCACACTCTACTTGAACAGAGCAATATTCAATCATCAGGCATCAAAGCCAAAGGAACTGAATGCTATATATGGAAGGAGAGTAATGTGGAAACCTACCAAAAAACAACTAGGCAACAACAATTTAAATCCCTTTTAAACCATTTCCGGGACAAAATGTTTCACTGTAATAGTGAAGTTGTAAACTTGGCAGTAAAACACCTAAACAGTATATTTCACCTCTTAGCTTCTCTATCAAATCAAAACATTTCAAACAGAAAACCAAAGAAAATTATCAACAATGACAAATGGTTTAATGAAGAATGCAAAAACCTAAGAATGAAATTGAGAAACCTGTCCAACCAAAAACATAGAGACCCAGAAAACCAGATCCTATGCCTTCACGATGGTGAATCACTAAAACAATACAGAAATAAACTATGGAAAAAGAAGGAACAGCACGTCAGAAATCAGCTCAATGTAACTGAAGAATCCATAGACTAACCACTTCTGGGAAAATTGGAAAACACTAAACAAACAAAAACACGAACAGATGTATGGGTAAACTACTTCTCCAATCTTTTTGGCCCTATAACAAAGAACAAACGGCTAAAACATACACATGATCAAATACAAATCATAGAATCAACTATTAAAGACAACCAGAACCCACTGGACTCTCCAATCACATTGAATGAACTACAGGACAAAATACAAACCCTCCAACCCAAAAAAGGCATGTGGTGTTGATGTATCCTCAATGAAATAATAAAATATACAGACCACAAATTCCAATTGGCTACACTTAAACTCTTTAACATCATACTTAGCTCTGGCATATTTCCCAATATTTGGAACCAAGGACTGATCACCCCAATCCACAAAAGTGGAGACAATTTTGACCCCAATAACTACCGTGGGATATGCGTCAACAGCAACCTTGGGAAAATCAGTGATAACAATGTACTGAGCAAATGTCTATACCATACGACACACCACGTATTCACTCTGCACACCCTAATTGACAGACGAACAAACAAACCAAAACAAAGGCAAAGTCTTCTCATATTTTGTTGATTTCAAAAGAGCTTTTGTCTCATTTCAGCATGATGGTCTGCTATACAAATTGATAGAAAGTGGTGTTGGGGGAAAAACATACAACATAATAAAATCCATGTACACAAACAACAAGTGTGTGGTTAAAATTGGCAAAAAACACAGATTTCTTTCCACAGGGCAGTGGGGTGATACAGGGATGTAGCTTAAGCCCCACCCTCTTCAACATATACATCCACGAATTGGCGAGGGCACTAAAACAGTCTGCAGCACCCGGCCTCACCCTACTAGAATCTGAAGTCAGTTGCTGATGATCTGGTGCATCTGTCCTCAACCAAGAAGGGCCTGCAGCAGCACCTAGATCTTCTTCACAGAATCTGCGAGACCTGGGCCCTGACAGTAAATCTCAGTACATTTACATTACATTTAAGTCATTTAGCAGACGCTCTTATCCAGAGCGACTTACAAATTGGTGCATTCACCTTATGACATCCAGTGGAACAGTCACTTTACAATAGTGCATCTAAATCTTAAAGGGGGGGGGGGGGGTGAGAAGGATTACTTATCCTATCCTAGGTATTCCTTAAAGAGGTGGGGTTTCAGGTGTCTCCGGAAGGTGGTGATTGACTCCGCTGTCCTGGCGTCGTGAGGGAGTTTGTTCCACCATTGGGGGGGCCAGAGCAGCGAACAGTTTTGACTGGGCTGAGCGGGAACTGTACTTCCTCAGTGGTAGGGAGGCGAGCAGGCCAGAGGTGGATGAACGCAGTGCCCTCAGTAAGACAAAGATAATGGTGTTCCAAAAAAGGTCCAGTCGCCAGGACCACAGATACAAATTTAATCTAGACACCGTTGCCCTAGAGCACACAAAAAATGATACATACATGTACCTTGGCCTAAACGCCACAGGTAACTTACACAAAGCTGTGAACTACCTGAGAAACAAGGCAAGAAGGGCCTTCTATGCCATGAAAAGGAACATAAAATTCAGCTTACCAATTAGGATCTGGCTAAAAATACTGGAATCAGTTATAGAACCCATTGCCCTTTATGGTTGGTCTGGGGTCTGCTCATCAACCAAGAATTTACAACATGGGACAAACAACATATTGAGACTCTGCATGCAGATTTCTGTAAAAAATATCCTCCATGTACAATGTAAAATGTGAAATAATACATGCAGAGCAGAATTAGGCCGATACCCGCTAATTATCAAAATCCAGAAAAGAGATCTACAACCACCTAAAAGGAAGCGATTCCCAAACCTTCCATAACCAAGCCATCACCTACAGAGAGATGAACCTGGAGAAGAGTCCCCTAAACAAGCTGGTCCTGGGGCTCTGTTCACAAACACAAACAGACCCCACAGAGCCCCAGGACAGCAACACAATTAAACCCAACCAAGTCTAAATGACTTAAATGTAAAAAAACAAAAAGATAATTACTTGACACATTGAAAATAATTAACAAAAAAACAGAGCAAACTAGATTGCTATTTGGCCCTAAACAGAGGGTAAACAGTGGCAGAATACCTGACCACTGTGACTGACCCAAACTTAAAGAAAGCTTTGACTATGTACAGACTCAGTGAGCATAGCCTTGCTATTAATAAGAAAGGCCGCCGTAGACAGGCTATGTGCACACTGCCCACAAAATGAGGTGGAAACTGAGCTGCACTTCCTAACCTCCTTCCAAATGTGTGACCATATTAGAGACACATATTTTGAAGAATTCCCATATCTATTGGGTGAAATACCACAGTGTGCCATCACAGCAGCAAGATTTGTGACCTGTTGCCACAAGTAAAGGGCAACCTGTGAAGAAGAACACCATTGTAAACACAACCCATATTTATGTTGATTTATTTTCCCTTTTGTACTTTATCTATTTGCACATAATATGACATTTGAAATGTCTATTATTTTGGAACTTTTGTGAGTGTGATGTTTACCGTTCATTTTTATTGTTTATTAATGATCTACTTTTATTGTTTATTATCTACTTCACTTGCTATGGCAATATTAACATATGTTTTGCATGCCAATAAAGCCCTTAAATTGAATTCAATTGAGAGAGAGAAAGCGAGAACGAGAGAAGGGTTTATTTTTGTGTGTTTCTGTTATAAACAGAGAGCCGTGAAAGACGAACGCACTCAATTTCAAGCGGAGAGCCCTTTAGGAGAAGCACCCTGGTCCCTCAAGCTTAATTTGTATTCTTTCGCTGTCGGCACTACTGGAGTGGTTGTACTTGGAAAATAACAATTGCATAATATACTGTAATACTACTACTATAACAATATTGAACCTGCACCAGAGCCGCTACTACTGTCACAACTACTGCAAGTAGTATCCAAGCTTATTCACTCTCTCCATGGCAGTGTTCGGGAAACAGTCTGCAGACCTGGCATTGAGTTTCAGGGCATGTTTGGGTGTCTGCACCAGTCAAGAGCTAGCTATTTCCCATTACTATCTGGTCTCTATATTGTCTTTCTGGACCTCTCTCTCTCATATATCAGAGATAACATCTTCTGTCTCTATGCCTTCTCTTTGAGTCAGGAGTAGAACCAGAGGAGTAGACAGGAACAAATCATTCTAATTACTGTCTCACTGCCTGCTCCTTCCACGCTATCTATGTCACTTTAAAGAGAAACATACAGTGTTGGTTGTTGTGTATAAGTCCTATTCCAGACAGGTAGACCAAATTAACTTAATTACTTGTACCATCCTCAAAGACAGAGGGATATTTCATTTGAGAGGAAATTAAATGAATACCATTGAGACGCCTTATGTCTTCAAAGGCTTTGGCGTGATATGATGTCTAAAAGTCTGGCAGAGAAACTGTTTTTTGTTCTTTATTAACAACGGAACAGCAGTATTCCCTCAGTGCCTGGCAGAATGATTAGATCCAGTCATGTTGGGCTGATATGTTCACTATGTACTTGAGCTGACTAATACTTAAAGGCGGGTAAATGACCCTTTGCTAAGACCCACCCCAGAATTTTGGGCAACCAATCAACCAATTGTCATTGAGTCCGACACCACGGACAAGCTCACGTTTTAATCACACGGAAGCCAATGAGTGCTATGGCAAAAACTGAGAGTTTTCTTTAAAAAATACATGTTTAAATGGCTAAATAATTGAACAGTGCACCAGGGATACTTGCTACTGTGATTCCTGAAATGATTAAGTATATTTCAAATCCCAAATTATACTTTTGTTACATTGTTTGCTAGCTCAGCTGGCTCAGCTGTTAGCTCAGCTGTAAAATTGACAGTAACTTACTGGCAGCAATTGGCCATTAAGTAACTATAATTAATTTTACAGTACAGCTACTGTAATCTAATTTACACTACATTACTGTAATTACCCATGCAACGACATATCCAACGACATACCCAGTGTTCTTTTCAAGTCACATTTTTTCATTTACATTTTGGTCATTTAGCAGGTGTTCTTATCTTTACAAACTGACAGTCAGTGCATTCAACCAAGGTTGATAAAAACCATGTCACAGTCATACCGTTTCTGTAACTGTAAGTGAAAATGTTGTCATATATCTCTGACTGTCTCTGGATAGTGCCAATACAATACTGAGGTATTCACGGTAACTTGATGCCAGAGCAATGCAACACAGTACAATACAATAAAAGTGACTATTAAAACTGTAGGAAAATTATTTCTATTTTTACTGTAATTACAAAGGATAAGAGCTAGCAGATTGGCTTTATGCATATACATATTACAGCATATTAATGAATACTAGGTGTTTCATATCACTTGCACTTCTAGAGGCCTAAACAAAGGCTTCCAAACTGGCCGCGATTACAGGGCAAAACAGATCATATGGATATGGGTAAATATTCAACCATTAAAAGGATTAAGACTCAATGCTACACTGATCTGTTCCCTATACACGTTTAGTTGTGTATATAAAAACAATTTCAGTAGTTATCATACCCTTCATTGAAGACTCCTTTTGCGGGACTCCCGAGTGGCGGAGTGGTCTAAGGCAATGCATCACAGTGTAAGAGGTGTCACTACAGAACCCGGTTCATTCCCAGGCTGTGTCACAACCGGCCATGATCGGGAGTCCCTTAGGGTGCCACACTTGCCCAGCGTCGTCCAATTGCCCAGCGTCGTCAGGGTTAGGGGAAGGTATAGCCGGGGGGGCGTTACTTTGCTCATCACTCCTTTTGGCAGGCCAGGCACCTGCAGGCTGACCTTGGTCATCAGTTGAACTGTGTTTCCTCTGACACTGGTGCGGCTGGCTTTTGGGTTAAGTGGGTGTGTGTTAAGAAGCACAGTTTGACGGGTCATGTTTCACCTCTCAAGCCTTTTGGGGAGTTGCAGCGATGAGACAAGATCGAAATTGGGGAGAAAAAGGTTCTAAAATACCCGAACAGGCTTATTCATCCCCATTCCAGTGAGAGGATAAAGGTTTGAGGTAGAATAACATGTAATACAAAATATGTTTTATACTGTATCTCCTTAAGTGTTTCTGTCACTTTGATTATGTGGGTGAGAACAAACGTGAACTCAAGACAATGATAATATGTGAGCATAAGATCTCCTGTTGTCATGCATTTCAATAGCAATAATAATGAACTAAGTGTCTTACGTTACTGTATATGGGTAATGAATTGGTGAAGGCGCCACACAGGGAAAGAGACAGGGATAAATGACTTCTCCAAAGAGAGGCATATTGGATAGACTGCTTGGGAAATCTTGCCGCAGCAGGCCTCAATGAGAAATGTTCCTTTTCTTGTTTTTTTGTAGAAGACTATACATATATTGGCCAAAAATACCCTCCTAACATTTAGGCTATGACATCATAATGTATCTTTATTGAGTTTGTATATGTTTTTATTTGATGTTCATGTTCCCCACAGCTCCCCCTGCTGGGTTCTCTTAATTGGGCCAATACTAACTGTGAATGTTTAATTATGCACACCTGTGTTTGGTGTTGTTGTGAAATTGATTGCCATTGCCTTGCGCAATGAAGAAAGGGTCATACCTGAAACGTTTGTGCGGCAATAAAAATATGTACATTTAAATTTATTCGCCAGAGTGCTGTCCAATTTGATTGTTTGGAAATACTACCACATATCCCTTAAATTGACACAGGACTCTCATAAACTGGTGCGACAAATATAGCCACTTACAAGTCACACCTTAAAATATGTTAATGAGCCAGTGATTCATTCTACTCCCACAATATTTCTCCACAATGCATCATAATTTACAGTATGCTGCAATACATATATAGCAAAACAGCAATACAGTACTTTATTGTTAAAACCCTCCTGTTGTGTTCGCTTCATGTTGATTCATTCTGTGTTCCCGGTCCAAAATGAGCGCCCCATTACAGCTGGTCCAAAATGAGCGCCCCAATACCCAATTTCGTGGTATCCAATTGTTGTAGTAGCTACTATCTTGTCTCATCGCTACAATCGTACGGGCTCGAGAGAGACAAAGTTTGAAAGTCATGCGTCCTCCGATACACAACCCAACCAAGCCGCACTGCTTCTTAACACAGTGCGCATCCAACCCGGAAGCCAGCCGCACCAATGCGCTGGAGGAAACACTATGCACCTGGCCACCTTGGCTAGCGCACACTGCGCCCAGCCCGCCACAGGAGTCGCTGGTGCGCGATGAGACAAGGACACCCCTACCGACCAAGCCCTCCCTAAACCGGGCGACGCTAGGCCAATTGTGCTTCGCCCCACGATTGCGATTGTTTGTGAGAATGTCAACAGGTGTGGTTCCCGTGGGGGAAATATTCTATTGGGGAAAGGTTCCCATGAACTCAATTTTATACAATAATTGTTGTCTTACCCATTCATTTCTAACAACCGGTCATTTTTGACCGAGAACACCACAGGTGTACAAAAGGTCAATAAAACACTCAAAATTTTATTAAAATCATGAACATGTATTTGTCTGTTCAGATGCCCTGTGCGGACTAAGTCATGCAACCTTATGACAATCAGATTAAATTAACTACATTTTCCAGAGAGAAAACTTGTAAATTGGTCCAATTCGACCAGAACACAGCAGGAGGGTTAAATTGCATTGAAAATAAAATCAGCAATTGGTAATAGTGAATATTTTATTATATATTTCACTATACAAATTGCTATATAGTGTTGTATAACACTTCAACTTAACTTAGTGACAGGGCAAAACAGATCAAAATGACATGGCCACTCAACCGTTGAAGGTTTGAGACTTGCTGCCACTCTGATCTTTCGCATACAGTATATACACTAAGTGTACAAAACATTAGAATCACCTGCTCTTTCTATGACAGACTGACCAGGGGATTCCAGGTGAAAGCTGTGATCTCTTATTAATATAACCTGTTAAATCCACTTCAATCAGTGTAGATGAAGGAGAGTACAGGTTTAAGAAGGATTTATAAACGTTGAGACCATTGAGACATGGATTGTGTCTGTGTGCCATTCAGAGGGTGAATGGGCTAGACAAAGGAATGAAGTGCCTTTGAACACGGTATGGTGGTAGATGCTTGGTATGGTGGTAGATGCTTGGTATGGTGGTAGATGCTTGGTATGGTGGTAGATGCTTGGTATGGTGGTAGATGCTTGGGATGGTGGTAGATGCTTGGGATGGTGGTAGATGCTTGGGATGGTGGTAGATGCTTGGGATGGTGGTAGATGCTTGGGATGGTGGTAGATGCTTGGTATGGTGGTAGATGCTTGGTATGGTGGTAGCGGTACCGAGTTCCGTGCTTCTACACCTGCATTGCTTGCTGTTTGGGGTTTTAGGCTGGGTTTCTGTACAGCACTTTGAGATATCAGCTGATGTACGAAGGGCTATATAAATACATTTGATTTGATTTGATTTAGATGCTTGGTATGGTGGTAGATGCTTGGTATGGTGGTAGATGCTTGGTATGGTGGTAGATGCTTGGTATGGTGGTAGATGCTTGGTATGGTGGTAGATGCTTGGTATGGTGGTAGATGCTTGGTATGGTGGTAGATGCTTGGTATGGTGGTAGATGCTTGGTATGGTGGTAGATGCTTGGTATGGTGGTAGATGCTTGGTGTGGTGGTAGATGCTTGGTATGGTGGTAGATGCTTGGTATGGTGGTAGATGCTTGGTATGGTGGTAGATGCTTGGTATGGTGGTAGATGCTTGGTATGGTGGTAGATGCTTGGTATGGTGGTAGATGCTTGGTATGGTGGTAGATGCTTGGTATGGTGGTAGATGCTTGGCGCACCAGTTTGAGTCTGTCAAGTACCTGCTTCGCTGCTGCGTTTTTCACACTCAACAATTTCCTGTGTGTTTCAAGAATGGTCCACCACCTTAAGGATATCAGGCCAACGTCCGGCCAGTGGGCAAAAATGTGACATTTATGAAAGAGGACAAAGGAGGCTGACTCATCGTGCAGAGCAACAGATGGGCTACAGTTAGTCAACTGATAGCCCAGTACAACATTGGTTCACAAAGACCCATAAAATAATGGACAACTCGACGTACATTGACACGAATGGGGTATGGCAGCCAACGACCTTATGAAATTCCACTTCTTTCAACAAAAAACAACAAACTGTGGTTGCAGTGGGCTAAGGAACAAAAACACTGGACACTGGAGAATTGGAAAAACATTGCCTGGTCTGATGAATCCCAGTTCCTTCTGTTTCACGCTGATGGGAAGACTAGGGTATGGAGAAAGCCACATGAAAACATGCATCCATCATGCCACGTGTCAACATTGCAGGCTGGTGTTGGTAGTGTGATGGTGTGGTGGATGTTTTCATGACACAGGATATCTTAACATACAGTTCATTCGGAAAGTATTCAGATCCCTTGACATTTTTCACATTTTGTTACATTACAGACTTATTCTAAAATGGTTTAAATGGCTTTTCCCCCCTCATAAATCTACACAAAATACCCCATAATGACAAAGCAAAAACAGTTTTTTACCCAAGTATGTACATATGTAAATCGAGCACACGGCCATGCAATCTCCATAGACAAACATTGGCAGTAGAATGGACTTACTGAAGAGCTCAGTGACTTTCAACGTGGCACCGTCATAGGAAGCCACCTTTCCAATAAGTCAGTTTGTTTCATTTCTGACCTGCTAGAGCTGCCCCGGTCAACTGTAAGTGCTGTTATTGTGAAGTGGAAACGTCTAGGAGCAACAACGGCTCAGCCGCTCACAGAACGGGACGACTGAGTGCTGAAGTGCGTGGCGCATAAAAATCGTCTGTCTTCGGCTACAACACTACCGAGTTCCAAACTGCCTCTGGAAGCAACGTCAGCAAAATAACTGTTTGTCAGGAGCTTCATAAATGGATTTCCATGGCTGAGCAGCTGCACACAAGTATAAGATCACCATGTGCAATGGCAAAAGTCGGCCGGAGTGGCGTAAAGCTCGCCGCCATTGGACTTTGGAGCAGTGGAAACGTATTCTCTGGAGTGATGAATCACACTTCACCATCTGGCAGTCCGACGGACAAATCTGAGTTTGGGGGATGCCAGGAGAACCTGCCCCAATGCATAGTACCAACTGTAAAGTTTGGCAGAGGTGGAATAATGCTTCATGGTTCGGGCTAGGCCCTTTAGTTCCAGTGAAGGGAAATCTTAATGCTACAGCTTTCAATAACATTTTAGACGATTCTGTGCTTCCAACTTTGTGGCAACAGACTGGGGAAGGCCCTTTCCTGTTTCAGCATGACAATTCCCCGTGCACGAAGTGAGGCCCATACAGACATTTTTACATTTACATTTAAGTCATTTAGCAGACGCTCTTATCCAGAGCGACTTACAAATTGGTGCATTCACCTTATGACTTCTGGGAAAATTGGAAAACACTAAACAAACAAAAACACGAACAGATGTATGGGTAAACTACTTCTCCAATCTTTTTGGCCCTATAACAAAGAACAAACGGCTAAAACATACACATGATCAAATACAAATCATAGAATCAACTATTAAAGACAACCAGAACCCACTGGACTCTCCAATTACATTGAATGAACTACAGGACAAAATACAAACCCTCCAACCCAAAAAAGGCCTGTGGTGTTGATGTATCCTCAATGAAATAATAAAATATACAGACCACAAATTCCAATTGGCTACACTTAAACTCTTTAACATCATACTTAGCTCTGGCATATTTCCCAATATTTGGAACCAAGGACTGATCACCCCAATCCACAAAAGTGGAGACAAATTTGACCCCAATAACTACCGTGGGATATGCGTCAACAGCAACCTTGGGAAAATCAGTGATAACAATGTACTGAGCAAATGTCTATACCATACGACACACCACGTATTCACTCTGCACACCCTAATTGACAGACGAACAAACAAACCAAAACAAAGGCAAAGTCTTCTCATATTTTGTTGATTTCAAAAGAGCTTTTGTCTCATTTCAGCATGATGGTCTGCTATACAAATTGATAGAAAGTGGTGTTGGGGGAAAAACATACAACATAATAAAATCCATGTACACAAACAACAAGTGTGTGGTTAAAATTGGCAAAAAACACAGATTTCTTTCCACAGGGCAGTGGGGTGATACAGGGATGTAGCTTAAGCCCCACCCTCTTCAACATATACATCCACGAATTGGCGAGGGCACTAAAACAGTCTGCAGCACCCGGCCTCACCCTACTAGAATCTGAAGTCAGTTGCTGATGATCTGGTGCATCTGTCCTCAACCAAGAAGGGCCTGCAGCAGCACCTAGATCTTCTTCACAGAATCTGCGAGACCTGGGCCCTGACAGTAAATCTCAGTACATTTACATTACATTTAAGTCATTTAGCAGACGCTCTTATCCAGAGCGACTTACAAATTGGTGCATTCACCTTATGACATCCAGTGGAACAGTCACTTTACAATAGTGCATCTAAATCTTAAAGGGGGGGGGGTGAGAGGGATTACTTATCCTATCCTAGGTATTCCTTAAAGAGGTGGGGTTTCAGGTGTCTCCAGAAGGTGGTGATTGACTCCGCTGCTTCAATACAGAAATGGTTTGTCGAGATCAGTGTGGAAGAACTTGACTGGCCTGCACAGAGCCTTGACCTCAACCCCATCGAACACCTTTCGGATAAATTGGAATGCCGACTGCGAGCCAAGCCTAATCGCCCAACGTCAGTGCCCGATCTCACTAATGTTCTTGTGCCTGAATGGAAGCCTTCCCAGAAGAGTGGAGGCTGTTATAGCAGAAAAGGGGGCACCAACTCCATATTAATAGCCATGATTTTGGAATGAAAAGTTCAACAAGCAGGTGTCCACACACATTTGGTCATGTAACGTATGTTCATTTAAAATGTATTTTTTATTATTATTCAACCTTTATTTAACTAGGCAAGTTAAATGAGTGAGAACAACAATACCATGCACCCACTAGTTTTCAAAAGGCTTTTGGAGATCCAAAAATGAGGTATGGTACTGTATTCTCAATTGCAGTAAATGACTGGCAGCAATTAGCCAATAAGTTAGTGTAGAATTCCAGGACAAGGTTTATAGATTTCCTAAAATACAGTATATCATTGTATTCTGTGAGGGTGCAGCATTCTCACTCACGGGTGCAACAAATATAGCCTCTTACAAGACACACCTTATTAAAATATGTTAATGAGCGAGAGGCTCCTTCCCTGTCCATAACATTTTCTCTCAATGCACCATTATTAATACTGTAGAACACATTTAAGGTATTTTAAAATTAAATCAAACTTTATTTGTCACATGCGCCGAATACAACAAGTGTAAACCTTGCCGTGAAATGCTTACTTGCAAGTCCTTAACCAACAGTGCAGTTCAAGAACAGTTAAGACAATTTTTACCAAATAGACGAAAGTAAAAAAACTAAAAGAATAAGTAACACAATAAGAATAACAATAACGAGGCTATATACAGGTAGTACCGGTACCGAGTCAGTGTGCGGGGGTACAAGTTAGTTGAGGTCATTTAGGGGTGAAGTGACTATGCATAGATACTAAACAATGAGTAGCAGCAGAGTACAAAAGGGAGGGGGGAGGTTTTACTGCACGTTCTACAGTTTTTTACTGTTAGAATTACAGAAAGGTCTTCAATTGTATTGTAAAACAAATGGTAATCTACTGTATTCAGTTTCAACAGTATCATTCTGTTGATTAATACAGTAAATTACTGATAAAATGACAAAAACAGCTATAACAGTGCACCAAATCTTTCTAACAAGCAAGCCACTTACTGTAAGTTATTTTCTCAAAATGTATGTTAGCTAGCTGGCCACTTAATATAACGTATTTTCTCAAAATGTATGTTAGCTAGCTGGCCACTTAATATAACTTGTTTTTTGAAAATGTATGTTAGCTTGCTAAGTTACCAATGTTATAAATGCCACTCCCAACTGCTGGCTACATCAGGATACAATTTGAAAGCACTAATTAACTCCAAAGGTGGTTATAGCTGTGAACTGCATGCTGACAGTGAATTCAGAGCCATTCAGTGGCTAGCCACACTACAAACAGAATTTTACCAGGTTATGACAGTCCATCACAACATACCCAAGAGTTTCCTGATTAGCAAGGAGTAGTCTGTGTTTCATTTCATTGTGTATTAGAAATACAGTTTGAGATTATTGTTGGGATTTCACCAGTGGTTGAATGGGTAATTCAACTTTCTGCGAACATGTTGTCCAAGGTTGCAACAGTAACCATAGGGGGCGGGGCTTAGCAAAGGGTAAATTGTAACATTGGATTGAGAGAGGGGCCCAATGCATCATCAGCGCAAGACGATCGGAAAGAGACCCCCTGAGGAAGAGAGGGAGAGAAAAGATGGAGAGAGGAAGAGGGGCATGAGGGGGGAGGGGAAGGTGGCAGTGCCATCTGTCTCAGTGACAGTGTTCTGACCCACTGCCCTCCTCAGCACCAGCAAGCCCAAATTAGGACCATCGCCACACCAACTAATTACAATACGAGAGATAGAGGGAGAGAAAGAAAGTAGAGATGGAGAAAGAGAGAGAGAGTAGAAAACGAGATACAGAGATACAGAGATAGGAGGGTGTAAACAGTCTAATTTTAATGTCTGGAACATCAGCTGTTGTGACAGTGAACCCTGGGGCAGACATAAATTCCTCTGGATAAGGAGGCTGGAACACAAACAATGCACACACACACACACACACACACACACACACACACACACACACACACACACACACACACACACACACACACACACACACACACACACACACACACACACACACACACACACACACACACACACACACACACACACACACACACACACACACACACACACACACACAAAGAAAGAAAGAGGGAGGGTAAGGGAGAGGGACAAAGAGAGAGAGCGAGAGAGAGAGAACGAAACAAAATCTCAAAGCTGACTAAATTGCTATCTGACCCTATACAGAGGATATGAATTGGCTGGTTTATCTCTACTCTGTCAGAGATACGAAGCAGAGACAGATCCTTACCAAGTACAGGCTGAGTGACCACCGATTGGCAATAGAAACCGGCAGACATAAAAAGACACGGCTACCCAAAGAGGAGTGTGCATGTGGTCACTGCACAACAGGGGAGGTAGAAACAGAGATGCATTTTCCCCTTCACTGTGAGAAATATTCCACACAAAGAGATTCATTATTCACAGAAATTGCTACATTTATTCCAAATTGTATCTTATTAAACCCAGAGGAAAAACAAAAAATACTAATGGGCAAAGGAGAAACGGCTTCTCTTGCAGCAAAATATATATTTTCCTGCCATAGCCTGAGGGACACTGAATAATAACATCTGCATAGTAAACAGTAACTTACTTATTATTTGTATTATTATTAGTAGTATTATTGTGATTATTATTCCAAATAGTAGTGGTACAGGTAGCATGGGTGATGGTAAGAGTAGTAGTTTAATGATGGTAGTGATAGTTGTGGTAGTAGTAGTAGTAGTAATGATGGTTGTAGTATTGGGGTAGAGATATTAGAGGTAGACATTCTACTAGTGGTTGTGGTGGTAGTAGGGTTAGTTGTAGTATTAGTGTTAATAATAGTGGTGGTAGAAGGGTTAGTTGTAGTATTAATGTTAATAATAGTGGTTGTGGTTGTAGAAGGGTTAGTTGTAGTATTAATGTTAATAATAGTGGTTGTGGTTGTAGTAGGGTTAGTTGTATTATTAATGTTAATAATAGTGGTGGTAGTAGGGTTAGTTGTGGTATTAATGTTAATAATAGTGGTTGTGGTTGTAGAAGGGTTAGTTGTAGTATTAATGTTAATAATAGTGGTGGTAGAAGGGTTAGTTGTATTAATGTTAATTAGTTGTTGTAGTATTAATGTTAATAATAGTGGTTGTGGTTGTAGTAGGGTTAGTTGTATTATTAATGTTAATAATAGTGGTTGTGGTTGTAGTAGGGTTAGTTGTATTATTAATGTTAATAATAGTGGTTGTGGTTGTAGTAGGGTTAGTTGTATTATTAATGTTAATAATAGTGGTTAGTTTAATAATAGTAGTAGGGTTAGTTGTATGTTAATAATAGTGGTTGTGGTTGTAGTATAGGGTTAGTTATGGTATTAATGTTAATAATAGTGGTGGTAGTAGGGTTAGTTGTAGTATTAATGTTAATAATAGTGGTTGTGGTTGTAGTAGGGTTAGTTGTATTATTAATGTTAATAATAGTGGTTGTGGTTAGTAGTAGGGTTAATAATGTGGTTAGGGTTATGGTATTAGTTGTATTATTAATGTTAATAATAGTTAGGTTGTGGTTGTAGTAGGGTTAGTTGTATTATTAATGTTAATAATAGTGGTTGTGGTTGTAGTAGGGTTAGTTGTAGTATTAGTGTTATTTACATTTACATGTTAATAATAGTGGTTGTCGTAGGGTTAGTTGTATTATTAATGTTAATAATAGTGGTGGTAGTAGGGTTAGTTGTATTATTAATGTTAATAATAGTGGTTGTGGTTGTAGAAGGGTTAGTTATGGTATTAATGTTAATAATAGTGGTGGTAGTAGGGTTAGTTGTGGTATTAATGTTAATAATAGTGGTTGTGGTTGTAGAAGGGTTAGTTGTAGTGTTAATGTTAATAATAGTGGTGGTAGTAGGGTTAGTTGTGGTATTAATGTTAATAATAGTGGTTGTGGTTGTAGAAGGGTTAGTTATGGTATTAATGTTAATAATAGTGGTGGTAGTAGGGTTAGTTGTGGTATTAATGTTAATAATAGTGGTTGTAGTAGGGTTAGTTGTAGTATTAGTGTTAATAATAGTGGTGGTATTAGTAAATCTTAATAATAGTGGTGGTAGTAGGGTTAGTTACTTATTAATGTTAATAATAGTGGTTGTAGTAGGGTTAGTTGTAGTATTAATGTTAATAATAGTGGTTGTGGTTGTAGAAGGGTTAGTTGTAGTATTAGTGTTAATAATAGTGGTGGTAGAAGGGTTAGTTGTATTATTAATGTTAATAATAGTGTTGTAGAGGGTTAGTTGTGTATTAATGTTAATAATAGTGGTGGTAGTAGGGTTAGTTGTATTATTAATGTTAATAATAGTGGTTGTAGAACGGTTAGTTGTATTATTAATGTTAATAATAGTGGTTGTAGAAGGGTTAGTTGTATTATTAATGTTAATAATAGTGGTTGTGGTTGTAGAAGGGTTAGTTGTAGTGTTAATGTTAATAATAGTGGTTGTGGTTGTAGAAGGGTTAGTTGTATTATTAATGTTAATAATAGTGGTTGTGGTTGTAGAAGGGTTAGTTGTAGTATTAATGTTAATAATAGTGGTGGTAGTAGGGTTAGTTGTGGTATTAATGTTAATAATAGTGGTTGTGGTTGTAGAAGGGTTAGTTATGGTATTAATGTTAATAATAGTGGTGGTAGTAGGGTTAGTTGGATTAATGTTAATAATAGTGGTTGTGGTTGTAGAAGGGTTAGTTATGGTATTAATGTTAATAATAGTGGTGGTAGTAGGGTTAGTTGTGGTATTAATGTTAATAATAGTGGTTGTGGTTGTAGAAGGGTTAGTTGTATTATTAATGTTAATAATAGTGGTTGTGGTTGTAGTAGGGTTAGTTGTGGTATTCATGTTAATAATAGTGGTGGTAGTAGGGTTAGTTGTAGTATTAATGTTAATAATAGTGGTTGTGGTTGTAGTAGGGTTAGTTGTAGTATTAGTGTTAATAATAGTGGTGGTAGAAATTATGGTATTAATGTTAATAGGTGGTTGTAGAAGGGTTAGCCCAGTTAATAATAGTGGTGGTAGTTTAGTTATGGTATTAATGTTAATAATAGTGGTTGTTTAGTTGTGGTATTAATGTTAATAATAATGGTGGTTAATAATAGTGGTTGTAGGGTTAGTTGTAGTATTAATGTTAATAATAGTGGTGGTAGTGGTTGTTGTAGTTAATAATAGGGTTAGTTGTTAATAATAGTGGTATTAATGTTAATAATAGTGGTGGTAGTTAGGTTTAATGTTAATAATAGTAGTAGGGTTAGTTGTGGTATTAATGTTAATAATAGTGGTTGTAGTAGAAGGTTAGTTATGGTATTAATGTTAATAATAGTGGTGGTAGTAGGGTTAGTTGTGGTATTAATGTTAATAATAGTGGTTGTAGAAGGGTTAGTAGTGTTAATGTTAATAATAGTGGTGGTAGTAGGGTTAGTTGTGGTATTAATGTTA
The DNA here is from genome assembly GCF_021184085.1 of Oncorhynchus gorbuscha. NCBI lineage: Eukaryota > Metazoa > Chordata > Actinopteri > Salmoniformes > Salmonidae > Oncorhynchus > Oncorhynchus gorbuscha. The sequence continues at coordinate 141,553 of NW_025744862.1, forward strand.
ATAATAGTGGTTGTGGTTGTAGAAGGGTTAGTTGTGGTAATGTTAATAATAGTGGTGGTAGTAGTTAAATAATAGTGGTGGTAGTAGGGTTAGTTGTGGTATTAATGTTAATAATAGTGGTTGTAGTAGGGTTAGTTGTGGTAGTTAATAATAGTGGTTAGTTAGTTGTAGTATTAATGTTAATAATAGTGGTGTGTAGTAGGGTTAGTTTAGTTGTAGTATTAATGTTAATAATAGTGGTTGTGGTTGTAGTTAATAATAGGGTTAGTTGTGGTATTAATGTTAATAATAGTGGTTGTGGTTGTAGTAGGGTTAGTTGTGGTATTAATGTTAATAATAGTGGTTGTGGTTGTAGTAGGGTTAGTTGTAGTATTAATGTTAATAATAGTGGTTGTGGTTGTAGTAGGGTTAGTTGTGGTATTAATGTTAATAATAGTGGTGGTAGTAGGGTTAGTTGTGGTATTAATGTTAATAATAGTGGTGGTAGTAGGGTTAGTTGTGGTATTAATGTTAATAATAGTGGTGGTAGTAGGGTTAGTTGTGGTATTAATGTTAATAATAGTGGTGGTAGTAGGGTTAGTTGTGGTATTAATGTTAATAATAGTGGTTGTGGTTGTAGAAGGGTTAGTTGTAGTATTAATGTTAATAATAGTGGTTGTGTAGGGTTAGTTGTGGTATTCATGTTAATAATAGTGGTGGTAGTAGGGTTAGTTGTGGTATTAATGTTAATAATAGTGGTTGTGGTGGTAGTAGGGTTAGTTATGGTATTAATGTTAATAATAGTGGTTGTGGTGGTAGAAGGGTTAGTTGTAGTGTTAATGTTAATAATAGTGGTTGTGGTTGTAGAAGGGTTAGTTGTAGTATTAATGTTAATAATAGTGGTTGTGGTTGTAGTAGGGTTAGTTGTGGTATTAATGTTAATAATAGTGGTGGTAGCATTCATTTTAGTAGTAATAATAGTAGCATATTCATTTTCCATGTTTAGCCTTTTATTGTCCCTACTATTTATTCCATTTTTCAATTTTTACTATTCAATGTTACCATTTTATTTTGTTATTTCCATTATTTATTTATTTGTATTATTATTTACTACCATGTTATCTTATTATGCTATCTAACCTCCAATCGAGCTTCAATGCCATACAACACTCCTTCGGTGACCTCCAACTGCTCTTAAACGCTAGTAAAACCAAATGCATGCTTTTCAACCGATCGCTGCCTGCACCCGCATGCCCGACTAGCATCACCACACTGGATGGTTCCGACCTTGAATATGTGGTCACCTATAAGTACCTAGGTGTCTGGCTAGACTGCAAACTCTCCTTCCTTACCCATATCAAACATCTCCAATCAAATCAAGAATCGGCTTTCTATTCCGCAACAAAGCCTCCTTCACTCACGCTGCCAAGCTTACCCTAGTAAAACTGTCTATCCTACCGATCCTCGACTTCGGCGACGTCATCTACAAAATTGCTTCCAACACTCTACTCAGCAAACTGGATGCAGTTTATCACAGTGCCATCCGTTTTGTCACTAAAGCACCTTATACTACCCACCACTGCGACTTGTATGCTCTAGTCGGCTGGCCCTCGCTACATATTCGTCGCCAGACCCACTGGCTTCAGGTCATCTACAAGGCCATGCTAGGCAAAGCTCCGCCTTATCTCAGCTCACTGGTCACGATGGCAACACCCATCCGTAGCACGCGCTCCAGCAGGTGTATCTCATTGATCATCCCTAAAGCCAACACCTCATTCAGCCGCCTTTCGTTCCAGTACTCTGCTGCCTGTGACTGGAACGAATTGCAAAAATCACTGAAGTTGGAGACTTTTATCTCCCTCACCAACTTCAAACATCAGCTAGCTGAGCAGCTAACCGATCGCTGCAGCTGTACATAATCTATTGGTAAATAGCACACCCATTTTCACCTACCTCATCCCCACAGTTTTTATTGATTTACTTTTCTGCTCTTTTGCACACCAATATCTCTACCTGTACATGATCATTTATCACAATATTGTTAATCTGCAATATTGTAATTATTCGCCTACCTCCTCATGCCTTTTGCACACATTGTATATAGACTCCCCTTTTTTCTCTGTGTTATTGACTTGTTAATTGTTTACTCCATGTGTAACTCTGTGTTGTCTGTTCACACTGCTATGCTTTATCTTGGCCAGGTCACAGTTGCAAATGAGAACCTGTTCTCAACTAGCCTACCTGGTTAAATAAAGGTGAAATAAAAAATAAAAATAAAATTTAAAAAATTCTTCATTATTGTTATTACATTGTATATTGTATAAATTGTTGCAATATTGACACAATGTTTTTGATGCCAAAAAAGCGTCTTGAATTTGAAAGGGAGAGAGAGACGGAGGGAGAGAGACAGGAGGGAGAGAGACAGAGGGAGAGAGATGGAGGGAGAGAGACAGAGGGAGAGAGATGGAGGAGAGAGACGGAGGGACGAGAGACGGAGGGAGAGACGGAGGAGAGAGACAGGAGGGAGAGAGACGGAGGGAGAGAGACGGAGGGAGAGAGACGGAGGGAGAGAGACGGAGGAGAGAGACGGAGGGAGGAGGGAGAGACGGAGGGAGAGACGGAGGGAGAGGAGGAGGGAGAGAGACGGAGGGAGAGAGACGGAGGGAGAGAGACGGAGGGAGAGAGACGGAGGGAGAGAGACGGAGGAGAGACGGAGGAGAGAGGAGGGAGAGACGGAGGAGAGAGACGGAGGGAGAGACAGAGGGAGAGAGACAGAGGGAGAGAGACGGAGAGAGACGGAGGGAGAGAGACGGAGGGAGAGAGACGGAGGAGAGAGACAGAGGGAGGAGACAGAGACGGAGGGAGAGAGACGGAGGGAGAGAGACGGAGGGAGAGAGACGGAGGAGAGAGGAGGGAGAGAGACGGAGGAGAGAGACGGAGAGAGAGACAGAGGAGAGAGGAGAGAGAGAGACGGATGGAGAGAGACGGAGGGAGAGAGACGGAGGGAGAGAGACGGAGGAGAGAGACGGAGAGACGGAGGGAGAGAGACGGAGGAGAGAGAGGAGGAGAGAGACGGAGGGAGAGAGATGGAGGGAGAGAGACAGAGGGAGAGGAGGAGGGAGAGAGACGGAGGGAGAGAGACAGGAGGGAGAGAGACGGAGGGAGAGAGGCGGAGGGAGAGAGACGGAGGGAGAGAGACGGAGGGAGAGAGATGGAGGGAGAGAGATGGAGGGAGAGAGACGGAGGGAGAGAGACGGAGGGAGAGAGACAGAGGGAGAGAGATGGAGGGAGAGAGACGGAGGGAGAGAGATGGAGAGAGAGATGGAGGGAGAGAGACGGAGGGAGAGATGGAGACGGAGGGAGAGAGGAGGGAGAGAGACAGAGGGAGAGATGGAGGGAGAGAGACGGAGGGAGAGAGACGGAGGAGAGAGACGGAGGGAGAGAGACGGATGGAGGGAGAGAGATGGAGGGAGAGAGACGGAGGAGAGAGATGGAGGGAGAGAGACGGAGGGAGAGAGATGGAGGGAGAGAGACAGAGGGAGAGAGATGGAGGGAGAGAGACGGAGGGAGAGAGACAGAGGAGAGAGAGATGGAGGGAGAGAGACGGAGGAGAGAGATGGAGGGAGAGAGACGGAGGAGAGAGATGGAGGAGAGAGAGGAGGGAGAGAGACAGAGGAGAGAGACGGAGGGAGAGAGGAGGAGAGAGATGGAGGGAGAGACGGAGGGAGAGAGATGGAGGGAGAGAGACAGAGGGAGAGAGATGGAGGGAGAGAGATGGAGGGAGAGAGACAGAGGGAGAGAGATGGAGGGAGAGAGACGGAGGAGAGAGATGGAGGGAGAGAGACGGAGGAGAGAGATGGAGGGAGAGAGACGGAGGGAGAGAGATGGAGGGAGAGAGACGGAGGAGAGAGATGGAGGGAGAGAGACGGAGGGAGAGAGATGGAGGGAGAGAGACGGAGGAGAGAGACGGAGGGAGAGAGACAGAGGAGGAGAGAGATGGAGAGAGAGAGGAGGGAGAGAGACGGAGGGAGAGAGACGGAGACGGAGAGAGAGACGGAGGGAGAGAGACGGGAGAGAGACGGAGGGAGAGAGACGGAGGGAGAGAGACGGAGGGAGAGAGACGGAGGGAGAGAGACGGAGGGAGAGAGACGGAGGGAGAGAGGAGAGAGAGACGGAGGGAGAGAGACGGAGGGAGAGAGACGGAGGAGAGAGACGGAGGGAGAGAGACAGAGGGAGAGAGACGGAGGGAGAGAGACGGAGGGAGAGAGACGGAGGGAGAGAGACGGAGGGAGAGAGACGGAGGAGAGAGACAGAGGGAGAGAGACGGAGGAGAGAGACGGAGGGAGAGAGACGGAGGGAGAGAGACGGAGGGAGAGAGACAAAGGAGAGAGACGGAGGGAGAGAGACGGAGGAGAGAGACGGAGGGAGAGAGACAGAGGGAGAGAGATTGAGGGAGAGAGACGGAGGGAGAGAGACGGAGGGAGAGAGACGGAGGAGAGAGACGGAGGAGAGAGACGGAGGGAGAGAGACGGAGGAGAGAGATGGAGGGAGAGAGACGGAGGGAGAGAGACGGAGGGAGAGAGACAGAGGGAGAGAGATGGAGGGAGAGAGACGGAGGGAGAGAGACAGAGGAGAGAGACGGAGGGAGAGAGACGGAGGGAGAGAGACGGAGGGAGAGAGACGGAGGGAGAGAGATGGAGGGAGAGAGATGGAGGGAGAGAGACGGAGGGAGAGAGACGGAGGGAGAGAGACAGAGGGAGAGAGATGGAGGGAGAGAGACGGAGGGAGAGAGATGGAGGGAGAGAGATGGAGGGAGAGAGACGGAGGAGAGAGATGGAGGGAGAGAGACGGAGGGAGAGAGATGGAGGGAGAGAGACAGAGGGAGAGAGATGGAGAGGGAGGAGAGACGGAGGAGGAGACGGAGGGAGAGAGATGGATGGAGGGAGAGAGATGGAGGGAGAGAGACGGAGGGAGAGAGATGGAGGGAGAGAGACAGAGAGACAGAGGGAGAGAGACGGAGGGAGAGAGACGGAGGAGAGAGACGGAGGGAGAGAGACGGAGGAGAGAGATGGAGGGAGAGAGACGGAGGGAGAGAGGAGGGAGAGAGAGGAGGGAGAGAGAGAGGAGAGAGAGATGGAGGGGGAGAGACGGAGGGAGAGAGATGGAGGGAGAGAGACGGAGGAGAGAGATGGAGGGAGAGAGACGGAGGAGAGAGATGGAGGGAGAGAGACGGAGGGAGAGAGATGGAGGGAGAGAGACGGAGGGAGAGAGATGGAGGGAGAGAGACGGAGGAGAGAGATGGAGGGAGAGAGACGGAGGAGAGAGATGGAGGGAGAGAGATGGAGGAGAGAGATGGAGGGAGAGAGACGGAGGAGAGAGACGGAGGAGAGAGATGGAGGGAGAGAGACAGAGGGAGAGAGATGGAGGGAGAGAGACAGAGGGAGAGAGATGGAGGGAGAGAGACGGAGGGAGAGAGACGGAGGGAGAGAGACGGAGGGAGAGAGGCGGAGGGAGAGAGGCGGAGGGAGAGGAGGGGAGAGACGGAGGGAGAGAGATGGAGGGAGAGAGACGGAGGGAGAGAGACGGAGGGAGAGAGACGGAGGGAGAGAGACGGAGGGGGAGAGACAGAGGGAGAGAGATGGAGGGAGAGAGACAGAGGGAGAGATATGGAGGGAGAGAGACGGAGGGAGAGAGACGGAGGGAGAGAGACGGAGGGAGAGAGATGGAGGGAGAGAGATGGAGGGAGAGAGACAGAGGGAGAGAGATGGAGGGAGAGAGACGGAGGGAGAGAGACAGAGGGAGAGAGACGGAGGGAGAGAGGCGGAGGGAGAGAGGCGGAGGGAGAGAGGCGGAGGGGGAGAGACGGAGGGGGAGAGACGGAGGAGAGGGAGGGAGAGAGATGGAGGGAGAGAGACGGAGGGAGAGAGACGGAGGGAGAGAGACGGAGGGTGAGAGACGGAGGGAGAGAGACAGAGGGAGAGAGACAGGGAGAGAGACGGAGGGAGAGAGACAGAGGGAGATTTTATTACATTTTTTTTTGTCCCCATTTGTACTAATCTTCCAAGAGTCCTTAAACATTAAAATACAATTTATAATACAAACACACTTTCACATAACACACTATTACAAACATACATAATATACTAGCATAATGACCCAATAAATACTAAATCTAAAAAATATTGATTCTTCATCTACTATAGTCCCACAACATTTCTATATACTATATTTAAATTGTTTTAAAATAATGTTTAAATTTATATATTGAAAGGTTTCCAGTTTGCTCAGTTAATTTATTCCATTTTTTATTGCTCTAAATCGAAATGTTCTTTTGCCTATTTATCTTTTCTGTCTGGATAATGCATAGATGGTGGACAATCTATTCCTAGTATTTACGGAATGTCTGTCTCTTACCAACTGAATACCGTTGTGAATAGAACTTGTCCGTTTTAAATTATGTATATTATAAAATAAAATAAGCATGTTTTTTTCAATTATCTTGTCAATTGATGACCAACCAAGAACACTGAGCATGACTGCAACAGAAGAACCATATCTCCACCTTAAAACAATCCTTGCTGCTTTATTCTGTGCATTCTGCAGCCTCCTAACTTAACTTGATTCCCCCAGACCACCCAACAGCAGTTCACCTGACTCTCAATTAATGCTTGTGTTATTTGATGAAGAATTTGAAAGGGAGAGAGAGACAGAGGGAGAAAGACAGAGGGAGAGAGACAGAGGGAGAGAGACAGAGGGAGAGAGACAGAGAAACAGACAGAGACACAGAGACAGAGACAGAGAGAGAGAGAGAGAGAGAGAGAGAGAGAGAGAGAGAGAGAGAGAGAGAGAGAGAGAGAGAGAGAGAGAGAGAGAGAGAGGGTGCAATAATATTACACTGAATACTGGCACATCTACACATACTGAAATAGGAAATACACTGCCAGAGAGAGTGAGAAGCTAGCTGGCACAGAGTAAGATTTATAGCCCTCTCTGGGCCTGGCTAGGGCTAGATCTTGGGGACCCTGTAACTCAGCTGGTGCAGGGCCCCTGGGATCCATCCGTTGGCACTGAGTATGGTGCCAGAGGCTGGCCTTGGCTGGAGGAGGTGGCTCGCCAACTATGGCAGAGGAATGTGGTACACCGGCCACAACTGTCGTTGGCTGCTGGCTGGCTGCTGCTGGGGTTGGTGACTCTCTCACCACTGCTGAAGGCAATGGCTACCTTTTGAAGCAAGTTGAGACCCCTGGGCGAGGCTCATCAGGGATCTGGAGGCAGGGGCTGGCTGGGCCACAGAGATTAGGTCAGGTGGTTCCCCAGGTGCAAGGGCAGGAGAGTCTTCCCGTGCAGGAGGGGAAACTGACTATTGACCTGATATGGAGAACAACTGAGAGCTAGAACAACTGTAGATCTCTGGGCCTACTGGAGGAATAGGGAACTCTGAGCCTAGTGGGGTAAGAGCCTGATGACTCACCTGGGCTAGGGACTGAGAGCTGACTAGGGCTGGGGACAGCAGACCTATTAGAGTTGTGGACTGATGACCTAGTTATATAGACTGAGGGCCTAGTTATATAGACTGATGACCGAGTTATATAGACTGAGGGCCTAATTATATAGACTGAGGGCCTAGTTATATAGACTGATGACCGAGTTATATAGACTGAGGGCCTAATTATATAGTCTGAGGGCCTAGTTATATAGACTGAGTGCTTAGTTATATAGACTGAGTGCCTAGCACAGGAAACATGTGGCCTATCAAGACAGGAAGCTCTAAGCCTGAAAGGCTAGGGAGCTGCAGGCTAAGTAGGTCTGGAGACAGCAAGCCTAATGCAGCAAATGTTGGGCCAAGTAGGACAGGAGGCTCTAAACCTGGTGGCTTGGCAACTGTCTACCAACTAAGGCAGGGGGCTGCGATACATACAGGGCCAGAGACTGCAGACCTGCAGACGGGGCAACTAACTTAGGTCTTAGCTCTATAGGGGGCTCTAAGCCTGGCAGGATAGGGAGGCACCTTACCCTAACTGGGTAAGGTGCCTAAAGGCCTGGCAGAGCAGCACACTTAGGGGAAGGGGGGATGTAGGGGTACGTCTGACCTATTGAAGGGCAGGATACTCAAAGCCTACCTGAGGGGCAGGGCACTGAAGGTCTAGCAGAGAGCCACGGAACTCTAAACCTGACCCTACCAGGAAGGACAGGAACTCTAACCTTGCTGGGAAGGAAGGGAAATCTGACCCTGCCGTGAAGGAAGTGAAATCTGACCCTGCCAGGAAGGAAGGGCACTCCGACCTTACCTTGGTGGCGGGGAACTCTGACCCTACCGTGGTCGCGGGGTACCCTAAACCTACCGTGGTAGCGGGGAACTGAATGTCTAGGTCAGGGGGTACATTGGGGGTGACTACTGGTGGTTCACCCAGGGTGATTTTGGATGGGTCCACCATGGAGCAGACTGGAGGGTTCCCTGAGTTGAGGTCTGTACGATCTGTAGGTATTGGGGTCCTCGAGCTTGGAAATAACAGGGTGCAGCAGGGACCCCAGGGACCCCAGGCCTGAGACCGGCAGGTCCCACCAGGCAAAGGCTAACAGGGCTGGGCCAGCAGGAACGGTCTGAGTCCTTGTGGCCACAGGCTGAACTTCGAAGACAGGATGGGGCTTATCCCATCGGTCGGAGCAGTCAGCTGTGAATGTCCTCACCCACTAGTACTTAATTCTGATTGGTTTTGGTTCTGTGTGCTGTCCAGTTAGAACACGATTTGAGGCACACGCACACACACACACACACACACACACACACACACACACACACACACACACACACACACACACACACACACACACACACACACACACACACACACACACACACACACACACACACACACACACACACACACACACACACACACACACACACACACACACACACCTCACTCCCCTGCTGAATTGCATGTATTATATTATACAGACCATACTGAGGTTTAGGCTCCCAGGGCTCAGAGGGTAAACTGGGTCAAGGTGACATCACCTGCTGTGATGCTCTGCTTCAGGTTGCTGTGACAACGGCCCCGGCCTCAGGCATCCTACCTCATCTATCACACCTGTCACAAAGGTGCGTGTGTCTCTGTCTGGTGTCACAGCCCAATTCAGTGTGAGCTGAGCTGTGCAACACAAAGCAGCGTGACACAGAGATACAAAACCTCACCTACGCCTCCACATTTCTCCGGGTCACCTTGGAGCCTGCATTAACATGAGCCCGGGGGATAGCTGGCTGTCTGGGCTGGGATGTGTCTCCATGCTGGATGGATGGCTGTCTGGGCTGGGATGTGTCTCCATGCTGGACGGATGGCTGTCTGGGCTGGGATGTGTCTCCATGCTGGATGGATGTCTGAGGCTGGGGTTGGAATGGAGAAGTATGAGTTGTAAATGGGAGTGTGTGCTGATCGACTTTATTGATCACCCAGTGAGAAACGTCAACAGTGGGAAGGTGATTAGTTAGCCCATTAAAGTCTGACCCAGCAGCCACACACGTGTGTGCACAGCAAGGTTATTTATTGTAAACTGAACTAAGTAAGGCTAAAACTAGTTATGTTAACTGAAATCAAATAATTAAACCATTTGAAAAATGAAAACTAAACTAAAGCTATATTGAAACGTATATATTTGACTCCAAAACTAACTAAAATCATTTTTCCAAATTGTATATACTAACAAGAGACTGGACTCATGGGAATACTTTTCCACAAATGTGGAAGGCAGGCAAGTGCAGGGGATAACATTCTAGCCAATGAGAGGGCAGATTCACATGTGAACAACAGGCACAACTCCGATATAACATTGTTTTTCTCAAAGATGCCGGGATGCCACATGCGTCGACTTATACATTTGTAACAACCTGAACATTACAAAACTTCTATTCAATCAAATAAGCCTCACATAGCAAATCAGAAATTATATTTCATGTTCACTAAATTTGACACTCTCCCATTGATTTCCATACAAAAAAATCCCCTCTTCCACTGGTTAACGTTGTATTTTCGCTACGTAGCTAGCGTAGCCAAAGGGCAATTTCAGAGTGTGAGAAATAGCAATACAAACATTCAACTCTAAACTTCCAGTGGTCGGTCGAAAACAGCAAAACCCCTTATGGGATTACTTTGAGTACTTTCTGTCAGACAGAGGTAACAGTACTAGACCCTTCGTACATGTCGTACTAAAGTTAAAAAGCATTGGATTGGTGGTAGCATGGACAAGAGACAATACTTAACCTAACCTAGGTCCTAACCCATCAACTTGCCTATTATTATTGTCATGCCATCCAACAAATGTAAACACCTGAAGTTTGCTAAACCGCATTGACACTTGGATTGGAACCGGTTCTATGATCAGATGACATGAAAGTAGATCTCTTCGGCTACGCAGACCAGTGGTGGGGTTGAGGTCTAAAGGAGGGTGCATAAGCTAAAAAGAACCCCACACCTACTGTCAAACATGGCGGCGGATCTTAGATGTTATGGCTCTTTTTTTCTTCATGGGACTATTTGTATGATTTCTTTTATACCGTCTTTTTTCCTTTTCTTTATCAAGGTTTCCAATCGTTTTGGACCTGACGGTACTTTCTGTCCCTAACACTGGAAATAAAACGGAAAATAAACCAAATAAAACTGGCAGATCAGGTCAGAAAAAGAACTGAAACTAAACAGATTTTTCGAATAAAAATTGAAAAACGAACAAAAATGAAACACAACTATAATAACCTTGGCGCACAGACACACTCACTGTTACCAATGTGTAATATCCTTCAGCTCAGGAATGGGAACGATAGCTACCTGTGGGAGACACAAAGCCATGTAATGGTGTCTCCAAATGTACAAATACGTATCACAGATGTCTTTGCAGCTGTCCATGCACTCTGTCATTATAGTGTGTGTGACTGTGAGTACAACACACATTTCATATATATTTATCCTCACAGATGTTCTTTCTGTTTTGCAGTGAATCTACTAGACACATCCTCAATATCAGGGGACTGGGGCTGGCTAACATATCCATCACATGGGGTAAGTATTTATCCTGTGTGTGTGCGTGCGTGTGGACGTGCGTGTAATCCATTTCAGGACTGAAGCAGAGATACAGTGGAGTAGTAAAGTGTATTAACTAGAACTTTTTCTTGAAAGTGCCAGTAAAGTGTAATAATGACCCACTGGACACAGACGTCAATTCAACGCCTATTTGAAATGAAATGATGTGGAAACAACGATGATTCAACCAGTGTGTGCCCAGTGGTGAGATGCATGGAACTGGTACACTGATGTCCTCATTATTCTGCCATCAGCGTCCTTTCCGCCTATCTCGTCAGTCTGACACATTGTTTGATCTCACAATAGAGCAAAGAGGAGCGGGAAGACAGAGGCAGAGAGAAGGGGGAGGAGAACAAGGGGAAGGAAGAGGAGACAAGTGTAAATCACTTTGAGACACAGTGACAAGTGGGAAGAAATGCGATCCATTTATATAGTTATTGTTAAGAGGCAGAGGGGGAAGATAAAAGACAGAGGAAGAACGACGATGGGGGAAGGGGGGTTGAGCAGGAAAGGATGAAAGGGGATGGATAAGATAAGTAGTAAATGTTGGAGAGGTATCAGAAAGAGGAGACGAATAGAACTGGTGGAGGGAGGAGAATGAGAAGCTAAGGAGAAGAGAGAGGAGAACGAGAAGTGAAAGAAAAAGGAGGAGAGGAGAGAGCTGTCCCCTGTTTCCTCCTCAGTAAATTAGCATATTGTAACAGTGGGGGATGATGCGTGGGGTATTGAATTAGCCACTCTCAGAGTGATCAGGGCAGTGAGTTGTCCCTGTCCTGCCACACACGCTCACACAAACACACACACACACACACACACAAACACACACACGTGAATGTGCGTTAGAGCTGTCACTTTCCTCTCCACGCTCCTGTCAGAGATGTCACCATGGTGATTTACCCAGCATGCCTCAATCCCCACTGGGACACAATTACCCAATCAACCAATCAGCTCATTGTCTGATGATGTGATTGTTAAGAAACAGACATGAGAAAATAGACTCCTCCGGCTGCAGAGTTGGGTCAGTGGTTCCCAAACCTTTATAGTCCCGTACTCCTTCAAACATTCAACCCCCAGCTACCCCCTCTAGCACCAGGGTCAGCTCAATCTCAAATGTTGTTTTTTGCCATCATTGTAAGCCTGCCACACACACAAACTATTAGATGCATTTATTAAACTTAAGAATGAGTGTGAGTTTTTGCCACAACCCGGCTCATGGGAATTGACAAAGAGCTGTTATAGGACCAGGGCACAAATAATAATATAATAATAATCAATAATTTTGCTCTTTATTTAGCCATCTTACATATAAAACCTTATTTGTTCATCAGAAATTGTGAATAACTCACCACAGGTCAATGAGAAAGGTGTGCTTGAAAGGATGCACATAACTCAATGTTGGGTTGTATTGGAGAGAGTCTGTCTTAAATCATTTTCCACACACAGTCTGTGCCTGTATTTAGTTGTCATGCTAGTGAGGGCCGAGAATCCACTCTCACATAGGTATGTGGTTGCAAAGGGCATCAGTGTCTTAATCGCGCAATTTGCCAAGACATGATACTCTGAGCGCAGCCCTATCTAAAAATCTGTCAGTGGCTTCTGATTAAATTACATTTTCGCAGAACTGCTCGTTGCAATTTTGATGAGGCTCTCCTTGTTCAGATATTGGTAACTGGACTGGAGGCAGGGCGTGAAAGGGTTAACGAACCCAGTTGCTTGTGTCGTCCATTTTGGGAAAGTACCTTGTCGTGGAAATTTCCTGTATTTACTAAATCATGAGAGCAAACCACACACAAGTCAGAGTTATCATAAAGTCCATCTTTAATTATATGAGCTCCATCACAACCCTGTGACTCTCAGATCAATTCAGTGTCTATAAATGAATTCTCTGAGAGTCCTTACACATTGCCACTGAGATCCTTTATAGCAAAGACCCACATAGCCAGACAGCATTGGCCATAATTTATCGTTCAGCTTTGTCTCCTAAACTATGTTCTTTTCTCAAACTCAGAACCATAAAACAAATCCTCATATCAACAGGCATATATCAAATCCACCCCTCCTTGACAAGATCACAGAGACACATTGACTGGCACACAGACATTGTGGAGCCAAGAGATACACGCTTGACCTCTCCCCTCTCTGCGGCCCAAGTAACTTAGTCCTGACAGAGAACAGATGACTGCAAATGGCCACAGTATCATACAAAAATAAACATTCTGATTAGAAGTAACTTACACACATATAATGAATATACAACATCTTACCTATGTTACCAACTAATTCTGATTATTCCCCAACAACCTGCATAACTGCGCACCCAGATCACGTAGGTGATTCAATATATCACATTTGACATTGTCCTTAAGCTTGAGTTCCTTTGCACACAAAAATCATACAATGATGGAAAGACCTGTGTGTTGTCCTTGTTAATGCAGACAGAGAAGAGCTCCAACGTCTTTATTATAGCCTCAATGTTGTTCTGCGCAGTCTGTAATCCTAGATACAGAAGAGCTCCAACTCCTAGATACAGATCACCAGATAGACCAATTCAAAAAAATGTGTCAATACTTTGCCCCTTGATAACCAGTGCACTTCTGTATGTTGTAAAAGCGTTACATGGTCGCTGCCCATATCATTGCACAATGCAGAAAATACACAGTTCAGGGGCCTTGCTTTAACAAAGTTAACCAATTTCACTGTAGTGTCCAAAACGTCTTTCAAGCTGTCAGGCATTCCCTTGGCAGCAAGAGCCTCTCTGTGGATGTGTACCCAAGTGGAGTCGGGAGCAACTGCTTGCACGCTCGCTACCACTCCACTTTGTCTCCCTGTCATGGCTTTTGTGCCATCAGTACAGATACCAACACATCTTGACCACTGAAGTCCATTTGATGTCACAAAGTTGTCCAGTAAAAATATCCTCTTCTGTTGTCTTGGTTTCCAGTGGTTTGCAGAAGAGGACGTCTTCCTTAATTGACCCCCTATAAACATAACAGACATATACCAGGAGCTGTGCCAGGCCCGCCACATCTGTTGACTCCGTTAAGCTGTAATGCAAAGAATTCACTGGCTTGTATGCAAAGCAGTAATTGTTTCAAAACATCTCCTGCCATGTCACGGATGCGTCGTGAAACAGTGTTGTTTGATGAAGGAATTGTCTGTATAATTTTTTGGGCCTTTTCCTCCAGCATTGCCCCAGCCATATCCACGGCAGCATGAATAATTAAGTCCTCTACAATAGTATGGGGCTTGCCTGTCCTAGCCACTCGATAGCTCACCATATAAGACGCTTCTAGACCCTTCTTATTAATGGTATCTGTTGCTTTTAAATGTGTCTTACTACTCGAAAGTCGTCTTTATTCTTGCTCAAAAAACTCCTGTGGCTTATTTTTCAAATTGGCATGTTTCGTTTCTAAATGTCTGCGCAAGAGTGAAGGTTTCACCCACAACATTGTAACGGTTAATGTGATTGTATGTTAATTATTTGACTAGGCTAACTGTATTTGACATTGTGTTGCTATTTCGCTGAACACTAGATAGTTTAATTCAATTTTTGGGAGTGAAACGAGGCTACTCAGGAGAGAAAGAAAATTCACCCAAATGTATAGCCCCATTAGAAAATATAAATGTACTGTTTGAATGTTTTTTTTCTTCTATGGAAATCACATTTTTATTTGGCGTACCCCCGACGCAATACCTGAGTTGGGCAAACTCTGTGAGATGTCAGTTTGAAGTTGGCATAAACGTTCCAAGACAACTATCAAAAGCGATGAAATCGAATAAAATGTTATTGGTCCCATACACATATTTAGCAGATGTTATTGCAGGTGTCACGAAATGCGTGTTATTCTAGCTCCAACAATGCAGCAATATCCAACAATTCACAACAATACACACAAATCTAAAAGTAAAATAATGGAATTAAGAAATATATAAATATTAGGACGAGCAATGTCCGAGTGGCATTGACTAAAATGCAGTAGAATAGCATACAGCATATAGATATGAGTTAATCAGTATGTAAACATTATTAAAGTGACTAGTGTTCCATTATTAAAGTGACCAGTGATTCCATGTCTATGTACAGTATACATGGTAGAAGCCTCTAAAGTGCAAGGATGAGTAACCGGGTGGTAGCCGGCTAGTGATGGCTATTTAACAGTAACATGGCCTTGAGATAGAAGCTGTTTTTCAGATAGGGAGTTCTAATCTGCATCACATATGTTATGTAAGTCTCATCCATTCTCAGTGGTGAAAATCCCCTTAAAAGCTCAGTTTAAGAAGGCTCTTAGAAAGCTCTTAGTCAGAACCATAGCAGTGCATAGCAAAGACCTCTCTACCACACATAACTGCACTCAAGACTTGGGTAAGCCTGGGTAATTCAAAACATTTGAGATACCTGCATAATCAAAATGTACTGGATCATTTGATTTGATTTGACAGATGTGAGGATTTATCTGGATATTCATCACTTGGTATTCCTTGAATTCCTGTGTATGTGTTCACATCCCTGCAGTGGCATGTTTATTGTGATGCCTCTCACACACATGTGTGAGGAATAAATAAACTGGAGGAATAGAAGGACAGAAAGAGATGACTGGCAGAAAATGTAACTTTGTGATAGTATGGGAATGCATATATATGTGGACATTTCTGTGTGTGTGTGTGTGTGTGTGTGTGTGTGTGTGTGTGTGTGTGTGTGTGTGTGTGTGTGTGTGTGTGTGTGTGTGTGTGTGTGTGTGTGTGTGTGTGTGTGTGTGTGTGTGTGTGTGTGTGTGTGTGTGTGTGTGTGTGTGTGTGTGTGTGTGTGTGTGTGTGTGTGTGTGTGTGTGTGTGTGTGTGTGTGTGTGTGTGTGTGTGTGTGTGTGTGTGTGTGGTGTGTGTGTGTGCAGTAGTGGTGAGTTGCGTGTGCGTGTGCGTGTGGCAGCAATGCCCTTGTGGAGGGCGGGCTCACCCGTGCGTGGGATCTGTGATGTGCGTGTGTGTACGTGGTGTATGTTGGCAGTAGTGGTGAGTTGCTGAGCTGTGGCAGCAATGCCCTTGTGGAGGGAGGGCTCACCCCATGGGATCTGTGATAAACGGGAGTCATGACAGCTTCTGCAACGAAGCAGACTGATAGGCCACTACACACACACACACACACACACACACGCATACACATACAAACAAAACTCTGGTAATTTCTTAAGATTGAGAGAAAGAGAGATTGAGAGAGAGAGATTGAGAGAGAAAGAGACTATGGACAGAGCGTGAGGTGTGCAGAGATAGAGAGATAGCCCACTGCCTATAGGAAAAGGAATAACAGCAGCAATGGCTGGGCTCCTGGTAGATTAGTCTGTGTGTGAGTGGATGCACGTGTGTCTGTGTCTGTGCACATGCACGTGTGTGTGTGTCTGGTTTGTGTGTGTGTGTTTGTGTTACTGCGTTTGTGGTATGGATTAAAATTGTCTCCCTGCTGCTCATCGATTGTGAAATCCTGGACAGGCCTGGAAAGAGACAGAGAGAAAGAGTGGGGAGGGGAGAGAGAGCATACCGATGTATGTGTGAGCGCCAGTCAGAGATGAAGGGAAGGAGAGAGGGAGCGATGGAGAGGTAAGCACTGGAGAGATAGAGGAAGAGGGGAACATTCCAAAGCTTGTGGCTGACTGTGTGTCCAGGAAACATGAAGCGCAGAATGCGTGTAGAACAGCCAAAGTGTGAACGCTATTTTACACTTCTGCAGAGAGGGGAAGGGAATGGTTGATGTTCAGTATGGTAGGCTACATACCCGTAGAAAGAGGACAGAAATAGATAACCTCAGAATGGAGATATTAGGTACATGGAAAAGACTGGGTCTAATATCTAGATTGACAGGAGAAAGGTCTTAAAATAGATTTTATCAGGACTGACCGATGGGATGTATGACAAACTGTAATAGACTGCTGATTAGCCCTGTGTGTGTGTGTGTGTGAGTGTGCGTGTGTGTGACAGATTGAGAGGTCTTTATTAGCGGCCCTAGCTCTCCCCCCTGTAAGCGGCTCATTTATATGACATCATGAGGTATCACGCCTCCCCGTCAGGGGGCCTCCTACTATCCAATTTAGTCAGGCTGCACTGAGGACGCCCGTGGGCAGCCCCAGGAGCCGCACAGAGCTGCAAAACTCTCTCTCACACACACACACACACCACACACACATACACACAGAGATGTCAGGAACCATCAGGCAGAGCAGGAAGACTTTATTATCTTGCTGTCCACTCCTTATCGGCCATGACAGGTTCATCCACCGGCCGCCCCATAATGCGATCGATACCACTGACAGGACTGGGTGTGTGTGTGTGTGTGGGGGGGGTGATTGTGAAGAGCGGAGGTGATGAACTCACAAAGCACAAACGATGTTTTGCCCAAGTGTCAAAAACCCACGAACCCCCCTCAGTCATTATCATCACACATGCTATTTGTATCTTTCTCAAACATCTTTCTTTCTCTTTAAAAAAAAAACTGTGCACACACACACACACACACACACGCACACAGAGAGAGAGAGAGAGAGAACCCCCCCCCACCCCCCATCGGTCTGAAGCAGGTGCAGTTGTTACCTGAAACAGTGTGTGATTGATGGGACAGTAGAGATGAATCCTGCCAACACACACACACACACACACACACACACACACACACACACACACACACACACACACACACACACACACACACACACACACACACACACACACACACACACACACACACACACACACACACACACACACACACACACACAGACTAGCAGAGAGAGAGAGAGAGAACGAAGGGGATAGAGACCTGAGAGAGAGGGAATGGAACATGGCGTGACCTTCCATTGCCATTGTTGCTAACGTATAGCTTCCTGAATATTGTCAATACCAGTGTACAGTACAAACAGTGTTTTCAATCAATCATCAGGCCTGTTATATAGACCGTATAGAGCATGAAAGTTTCTCTGAAATGGGCTTGGATCGTGAGAGCTTTAAGGCTGAGATTAGTTTATCTATATCTAAAGAAGACACACACACACACACACACACACACACACACACACACACACACACACACACACACACACACACACACACACACACACACACACACACACACACACACACACACACACACACACACACACACACACACACACACACACACACACACACACACACACACACACACACACACACACACAGAAACTGGATATCAGAGTCACACCATTACACCTTCTACCACATTGATATTAGACCTGTGCAATGTTATCGTTGTCACCATGCCCACACAGAGATTAGTTTATCCATATCTATAGAATAGAGAATGCCAAGAGTGTGCAAAGCTGTCATCAAGGCAAAGGGTGGCCACTTTGAAGAATCTAAAATCGAAAATATATTTTAATTTGTTCAACACTTTTTTGGTTACTACATGATTCCGTACATGTTATTTCATAGTTTTATTTATTCACTATTATTCTACAATGTAGAAAATAGTCAAATTAAGAAAAACCCTTGAACGAGTACTGTAGGGGCGTCCAATGTTTTGGACTGGTACTGTATGGTTCATCACAATTCTGTCTCGGAAATCTACGGACAGTTCCTTGGACTTCATGTTATAGTTTCTGATCTGACATGCTCTGTCAACTGTGGGACTGATATAGACAGGTATGTTTCTTCCGAAATCAGTTTGAACAATTGAATTGGTCACAGGTGGACTCCAATGAAGTTGTAGTGACATCTCAAGGATGATCAAAGGAAAGTGGATCCACCTGAACTCAGTTTGCAGTGTCGTAGCAAAGGTGGTGTGAATACTTATGTAAATTGAATATTTAATTTTTAATACATTTCACTTAGTCATTATGGGGTATTGTGTTTAGATGGGTGAAAAAAACCCCGATTGAATCCATTTTGAATTCAGGATGTAACAAAAACTTGTGGAATAAGTCAAGGAATACTTTCTGAAAGAATACTTTCCTTCTCTCTCTTTCATCATCTCTCTATCTTTCTCTCCCTTTCTCACTTTCTCTCCCCCCCTCCCTCCCTCATTTTCCTGTTCTCTCTCTCCCTCTCCCGCTCATTCTCTTTCATTATTTCCCTCACCATTTCTCTCGCTGTCCGTCTGTCTCTCTGTCTTTCTATCCCTCTCTCTTTAACTGGCTTAAAGGGTTATTCCATGCTACGCACTAATCTGAAATGAAATCTCTCTAAGAGCAGAGAGTATTTTTCTCTGTGGTTTCTGTCCTCTGTGATGGAGCCTATGTGTTTCTGCAGACTCAAATAAAATACCTTTTGTTTGCCACATACTTCGTAAACAACAGGCGCAACAATGCAGAGAGAAAGAACATGGAGAAATAATAGACAAGTAAAACGCGTAATAATAAATACACAATGAGTAAGGATAACTTGGCAACATACACGGGGTACCAGTACTGAGTCGATGTGCAGTAGTACGAGGTAATTGAAGTAGATATGTACGGTACATATAACTAGGAATAACAAATAGTAGCAGCAGCGTATGTGACGACTCAAAAAAGGCTGTGGAAGCTTTGACGACACTGAGCAGGATTCTGACTGTTAGGGCTGGTCTTTGGGTGACAAGTGTACTAAACGTGACTCTACTTCTGACTCATCCACTACGAGGGGATTGGGAATGGATGTTATATAGACATCCTGAAAGTGTGCCATATTCACTCTCTTTCTGACGGTGTGTGTACAGTCTTTAGGATGTACTCACACCCCTTGACTCTTTCCACATGTTGTTGTGTTACAGCCTGAATTTAAAATCAATTACATTTAGATTTTTTTGTCACTGGCCTACATACAATACCCCATAATGTCAAAGTGGAAATCTGTTTTTTACAAATTAATTTTAAATGAAAAGCTGAAATGAGTCAATAAGTATTCAACCCCTTTGTTATGGCATGCCTAAGTAAGTTCAGGAGTAAAACAATTGTTAACAAGTCACATAAGTATAAGTTGTATGGAGTCTCTGTGTGCAATGATAGTGTTTAACGTGATTTTGAATGACTACCGTACCTCATCTCATACAATAATCTGTAAGGTCCCTCGGTCAGGCAGTGAACTTCAAACACAAATCCAACCACAAAGATCGGAGGTTTTATAATGCCTATAGGTAGAACAATAAAAAACAGACATTGAAAATCCCTTTAAGCATGGTGAAGTTATTAATTACACTTTGGATGGTGTATCAATACACCCAAAAACTACAAATATCCTGGCGTCCTTCATAACTCAGTTGCCAGAGAGGATGGAAACCGCTCAGGGACTTCACCATGAGGCCAATAGTGACTTTAAAACACTTACAGAGTTTAAGGTCTGTGATAGAATAAAACTGAGGAAGGATCAACATCACTGTCGTTACTCCACAATACTAACTTAATGAACAGAGTGAAAAGAAGGAAGCCTGTAGAGAATACAAGTATTCCAAAACATGCATCCTTGCAACAAACAACTAAAGTAATGCTTTTTGTCCTGAATACAAAGTGTTATGTTTGGAGCAAATCCAATACAACACATCACTGAGTATCATTCTCTAAGCACAGGAAAAATCCCAGAGGAAGACCTGGTTCATTCTGCTTTCCACCAAACATTGGGAGATCAATTCACCTTTCAGCAGGACAATAACCTAAAACACAAGGCCAAATGTACACTGGAGTTGCTTACCAAGAAGAGAGTGAATGTTCCTGAGTGGCCGAGTTACAGTTTTGACTTAAATCTACTTGAAAATCTATGGCAAGACCTGAAAATGGTTGTCTAGCAATAATCAATAACCAATTTGACAGAGCTTTTTTTTTAATATAATGGGCAAATGTTGCACAATTCAGGAGTGGGTGTGAATAGTTACGTAAATTAGATATTTCTGTATTTCTATTTCAATAAATTAGCAAACATTTCAAAAAAACATGTTTTGAGGCTGAAGGTCAAGAGGTATGAATACTTTCTGAAGGCTCATTGTCCTTCTGACAGTTATTCATTTCCTGTAATCCTTTTCTCTCTCTATGTGTAGGTACTCACTCACTCTCACTGTGTAGGTACTCACTCACTCTCACTGTGTAGGTACTCACTCACTCTCACTGTGTAGGTACTCACTCACTCTCACTGTGTAGGTACTCACTCACTCTCACTGTGTAGGTACTCACTCTCACTGTGTAGGTACTCACTCACTCTCACTGTGTAGGTACTCACTCGCTCTCACTGTGTAGGTACTCACTCACTCTCACTGTGTAGGTACTCACTCGCTCTCACTGTGTAGGTACTCACTCGCTCTCACTGTGTAGGTACTCACTCGCTCTCACTGTGTAGGTACTCACTCACTCTCACTGTGTAGGTACTCACTCACTCTCACTGTGTAGGTACTCACTCTCACTGTGTAGGTACTCACTCACTCTCACTGTGTAGGTACTCACTCACTCTCACTGTGTAGGTACTCACTCACTCTCACTGTGTAGGTACTCACTCGCTCTCACTGTGTAGGTACTCACTCGCTCTCACTGTGTAGGTACTCACTCGCTCTCACTGTGTAGTTACTCACTCGCTCTCACTGTGTAGGTACTCACTCGATCTCACTGTGTAGGTACTCACTCGCTCTCACTGTGTAGGTACTCACTCGCTCTCACTGTGTAGGTACTCACTCGCTCTCACTGTGTAGGTACTCACTCACTCTCGCTGTGTAGGTACTCACTCACTCTCACTGTGTAGGTACTCACTCGCTCTCACTGTGTAGGTACTCACCTGCTCTCACTGTGTAGGTGATCAGTCTCTTTAGACTGGGTCCTCAGTCTTCCTGACAATCTGTGTAGGTATTTTCTCTCTCTCTCTCTCTCTCTCTCTCTCTCTCTCTCTCTCTCTCTCTCTCTCTCTCTCTCTCTCTCTCTCTCTCTTTCTTTCTCTCTCGCTCTCCTTGGTGCATACTGTACTTTGTATCTATACCAGTACTGCTGCTCTGCCAGGCAGATGGACAGATAGTGTTTCTCAGTATTAGATCTCATCACAGTGCCTTTGTGTTGCGCTTGTTACTGCTCATCTCCTCCTCTCAGTCACTTAGACAGCACAAGCCTAGCTCTTTGTGCTTAAAGGGATTATTTCGCTTAAATGGAAATGCTAAATGACTTGGAATAAAACAAAGGCATGAAAGAATACAATCCAAGGCAGAAAAAGAAGAAGGATGAATCAGAGATATTATGATTATAGATCAGAAGTGTAATAATTCCTTCAAAATATCGCCTGTGGTTCTATGTGTTTTTACATGTACTGTATGTCTGTGTCTCTGGTGCACCCGGCTTAATCTTTATTAAACACAAGCACATGTTGATGTTGTTGTGTAATATAGATACAACAAAAGTAATTTAGTGAGCTGACAGTGTGTGTGTGTGTGTGTGTGTGTGTGTGTGTGTGTGTGTGTGTGTGTGTGTGTGTGTGTGTGTGTGTGTGTGTGTGTGTGTGTGTGTGTGTGTGTGTGTGTGTGTGTGTGTGTGTGTGTGTGTGTGTGTGTGTGTGTGTGTGTGTGTGTGTGTGTGTGTGTGTGTGTGTGTGTGTGTGTGTGTGTGTGTGTGTGTGAGAGAGAGAGAGAGAGAGAGAGAGAGAGAGAGAGAGAGAGAGAGAGAGAGAGAGAGAGAGAGAGAGAGAGAGAGAATGGGACAAGTGTGTTGTCTGTGGCTGCCACAGCTGATGTATCCTGATGGGAAATTGTCTGGGTTGGCAGGCAGGAAATGTTCTCTCTCGCTCAAAAACCCAGCACCACTCATCTCTGTGGCCGTTTATACATGTTTTGTCGTGGCGATAGTAATCTCATCTTCCTGTTACTAAGGCAAACAAACAGTCCATGGAAAACTCAGTAGAGCTGACAACAGCCAGTCTCTTTAACCCTTTATCCTACTGTCACAACATATTGCCTTCTCATTTATCCCATACGGCTCATAATCTATTCACATCACTGGTTCTCAAAGTGCCACAAACGTGCCAAGGAACCGCCCCAGGTGTGTCTGATTCATTATGTGAAAACACCCTTCTGCTCGAAGTTCTCTCCTGCAGAAATATACATTCCCCAAGTAAAGAAGTGTGTGAAGGAAGATGTTAATGGGAAGGAGGGATAATGAGAGAGATAGAGAGGTCCTAGATCGGCTAATTAGAGCAGGGCTTCATGAGTTCAAGGACGATTTTAATTTAGCAGATAAGATGGGGGCCGGGGGGGTGAAAGGGGTGAGACGGGTGAGACTTCCAAGATCTTAATTACTGCATTGATTTCTCTGTGGTGCTGCCTCGGGGGAGGAGGGGTGAGGAGGGAGGTGGTGGATCTCTTTGGGAAGCCCAGTCTTCTTAGCTGGAGCCAAGTTCATTTGACTCCGGCCAAAAGCTCTGCCCAGGTCAACTCTTTCCCTTTCAATTACTCAGACACTCACATAATGCATTCAGCTCAGGAGGAACCCGCTAAGCCCCAGGGATGGACACACACGCATGCACACTCTCTCTCTTTCTCTCCATCACTCTCTCTCCCTCTCTCTCTCTTTTATTCTCTATACTCTCTAGATTCTCAAACTGTTACATGAAAATAATCATTTTTGCTAACCGTTGAAGAATTCTACCAAATAGGACAAAAACTACCTCCCAACCTCATTGTCAATTACTCTGTTTGACCTGGGTTCTACATCTACATCTCTTGAATGTTTTGAAGTAGGAACAGGCCTACATTTGAATGCGGACTTGGAATAGTACTTTGTCTGTAGCACTGTGTGTGTCCGTGGTTGTGTATGTGTTTAGTAGCAGCAGTGTGGGGCAGTCACGGTCTTCATGTGCTGAAATAGCAGTGGGCTGGATTTGGACCAATGCTGCAGTGGTATATATGTTATCTGGAGGCAACCTTAAAGGCACACTGCAGTCAAAAACATGATTTTCCTATGTTTTATATATATATATATATATTTCCACATTATGAGGTTAGAATAATGCTGTGAAATTGCAAAAATTATGATAATACCTTTTTAG
Organism: Oncorhynchus gorbuscha; assembly: GCF_021184085.1. NCBI lineage: Eukaryota > Metazoa > Chordata > Actinopteri > Salmoniformes > Salmonidae > Oncorhynchus > Oncorhynchus gorbuscha. The sequence goes on from NW_025744862.1 coordinate 165,603, forward strand.
TATAGGAACTGTGTGAAAAGACTGCCTGACATTTCAGAATGTTTTGGTGGGATGGAGTTTTGGCCTGCCTGGTGACAAAACCAGGTAATAAATCAGATAATAAACCAATAAGAATGAGTTCCAAATCTCTCTGCCAATGACATCTAATTTTCAGTTTTCCTCCCCTCACTTAGACCACTCCCAGACAGCCCTAGCAAAATTCTTGCTTGAGAAATGGCTCTTTGCTTAGAACCTATTTTTGTAAATTTTTTACAATTTTAATTGAAAAACAATCACAGTAAGGTACTTAATTGTTACCAGTCTACTATTCCTGGTCACAGCTGGATAGAGGCAGGCAACGCGCGCACGAATACCAGGGGTTATGAGTTAATTGGCAGCAGAAAGCCTATACACCCCTATCTAGGTGTCATTACATTAATCTACAGGTGTGTGGATGAAGACCTCTCTGTTATGACTTGTAGCTACTGCTTGTATTCCCTCTAGACAGCTAGGCTAATCATAACACATTTATCAAATTTGTATATTTAACTAAGTAAGTCAGTTAAGAACAAATTCTTATTCACAATGACGGCCTACCCCAGCCAAATCTGTACAACGCTGGACCAATTGTGCACCACCCTACGGGTCTCCAAATCACGGCCGGATGTGATTCCGCCTGGATTCGAATCAGGGACTATAGTGTCGCCTCTTGCACTGAGATGCAGTGCCTTAGACCGCTACGCCACTCGGCAGCCCATAACAGTCATTACATACAGTGGGGAGAACAAGTTTTTGATACACCGCCGATTTTTCAGGTTTTCCTACTTACAAAGCATGTAGAGGTCTGTAATTGTTATCATAGGTCCCCTTCAACTTCAAAAATCCAGAAAATCACATTATATGCTTTTTAAGTAATTCATTTGCATTTTATTGCAGGACATAAGTATTTGATCACCTACCAACCAGTAAGAATTCCGGCTCTCACAGATCTGTTTGTTTTTCTTTAAGAAGCCCTCCTGTTCTCCACTCATTACCTGTATTAACTGCATCTGTTTGAACTCATTACCTGTATAAAAGACACCTGTCCACACACTCAATCAAACAGACTCCAATATTTCCACAATGGACAAGACTAGAGAGCTGTGTAAGGACATCAGGGATAAAATTGTAGACCTGCACAAGGCTGGGATGGGCTACAGGACAATAGGCAAGCAGCTTGGTGAGAAGGCAACAACTGTTGGTGCAATTATTAGAAAATGGAAGAAGTTCAAGATGACGGTCAATCACCCTTGGTCTGGGGCTCCATGCAAGATCTCACCTTGTGGGGCATCAATGATCATGAGGAATGTGAGGGATCAGCCCAGAACTACACGGCAGGACCTGGTCAATGACCTGAAGAGAGCTGGGACCACAGTCTCAAAGAAAACCATTAGTAACACACTACGCCGTCATGGATTAAAATCCTGCAGCGCACGCAAGGTCCCCCTGCTCAAGCCAGTGCATGTCCAGGCCCGTCTGAAGTTTGCCAATGACCATCTAGATGATCCAGAGGAGGAAGGTCATGTGGTCTGATGAGACAAAAATAGAGCTTTTTGGTCTAAACTCCACTTGCCGTGTTTGGAGGAAGAAGAAGGATGAGTACAACCCCAAGAACACCATCCCAACCGTGAAGCATGGAAGTGGAAACATCATTCTTTGGGGATGCTTTTCTGCAAAGGGGACAGGACGACTGCACCGTATTGAGGGGAGGATGGATGGGGCGATGTATTGCGAGATCTTGGCCAACAACCTCCTTCCCTCAGTAAGAGCGTTGAAGATGGGTCGTGGCTGGGTCTTCCAGCATGACAACGACCCATAACACACAGCCATGGCAACTAAGGAGTGGCTCCGTAAGAAGCATGTCAAGGTACTGGAGTGGCCTAGCCTGTCTCCAGACTTGAACCCAATAGAAAATCTTTGGATGGAGCTGAAAGTCCGTATTGCCCAGTGACAGCCCCGAAACCTGAAGGATCTGGAGAAGGTCTGTATGGAGGAGTGGGCCAAAATCCCTGCTGCAGTGTGTACAAACCTGACCAAGAACTACAGGAAACGTATGATCTCTGTAATTGCAAACAAAGGTTTCTGTACCAAATATTAAGTTCTGCTTTTCTGATGTATCAAATACTTATGCAATAAAATGCAAATGAATTACTTAAACATCATACAATGTGATTTTCTGGATTTTTGTTTCTAATAAAATTTAGACCTCTACATGCTTTGTAAGTAGGAAAACCTGCAAAATCGGCAGTGTATCACATACTTGTTCTCCCCACTGTATAACGCATACATTATACTGAGAGAAAGCATTGATGCATTGTTGCAGATATACAGTGGAACATCCTGCTTTTAGAGTGTGAATGTTGTTGTGTATCAAACACAGTGACATACCGCTCGTTACGGAAATAGTCACTTAGACCTGATATGCAATTGAAATGCCCGTTGTATAGATGTCTGTCTCCATATTACAACACAAACAACACTGTCACAGACACAATGTGTTTCTGACTGATGCTATTACTGGGAGCTGTGGATGTAAGCATAACCATGCTGTTACTGTAGCAGATCTGCCTGACTGACATGGCTGTTCATCCTATGATGCTACTCAGCCTGCACTGTTTTATACACGTTTTCTGGAATAAGTCATGAATATATTTTTTTCAGAGAAAAACAAGTTTCAATCTAAATATATTGTAGTAACTACTTACACCGAAAATGGAGTGTGGGTATTCTCTACATGAGATTGAACAGGACTGTTTCCCTCTCCCTTCTTGACAAACTTTTTCTCTTAACCCTTCACCCCTCTCTCTCCCTCCTGCATCTTCCTCTCCTCTTCCTGCAGTGGGACTCTATCAATGAGATGGATGAGTATTTCAGCCCCATCCACACATACCAGGTGTGTAACGTGATGAGTCCCAGTCAGAACAACTGGCTGAGGACAGGCTGGATCGCTCGTGACGGAGCCAGGAGGATCTACATTGAGGTCAAGTTCACCCTCCGGGACTGTAACAGCATGCCTGGAGTACTGGGAACCTGCAAGGTACAATATGGAGGGGGGAAAGAGAAAGACAGGTGACAGAGAGGGAGAAGATTTAGACAAGGGTTCACCAACTTCCCCAATTTTTTATATTTTTTATTGTTGGACATGAAGATTATAAAAAAACACCAGAATATCAGCTCCAAGTCATTTTAATGTTGGAAATACTGTATGTTCCAAAGTATTCCCTCACATAATAGAGAGATCTACACTGAGTATACAAAACATTAAGAACACCTGCTCTTTCCGTGACATAGACTGTCCAGATGAATCCCTTATTTATGTAACCTATTAAATCCACTTCCATCAGTGCAGATCAGTAGTTCCCAAACTTTTTATAGTCCCGTACTCCTTCAAGCATTCAACCTCCAGCTGCGTACCCCCTCTAGCACCAGGGTCAGCTCAATCTCAAATGTTGTGTTTTACCATCATTGTAAGCCTGCCACACACAAGCTAAACGGTACATTTATTAAACATAAGAATGAGTGTGAGTTTTTGTCACAACACGGCTCGTGGGAAGTGACAAAGAGCTCTTATAGGACCAGGGCACAAATAATAATATAATAATAATCAATCATGTTGCTCTTTATTTAGCCATCTTACATATAAAGCCTTATTTGTTCATCAAAAATTGTGAATAACTCACCACAGGTCAATGAGAAAGGTGTGCTTGAAAGGATGCACATAACTCTGCAATGTTGGGTTGTATTGGAGAGATTTTGCCTAAAATAATTTTCCACACACAGTCTGTGCCTGTATGTAGTTGTTATGCTAGTGAGGGCCGAGAATCCACTCTCACATAGGTATGTGGTTGCAAAGGGCATCAGTGTCTTAACAGCACAATATGCCAAGGCAAGAAACTATGAGCGCAGCGCTATCCAGAAATCTAGCAGTGGCTTCTGATTAAATTCAATTTTCACAAAACCGCTTGTTGAAATTTCAATGAGGTCCTCTTGTTCAGATATCGGTTAGTGGACTGGAGGCAGAGCAGGGAAGGGATAACAAATCCAGTTGTTTGTGTCGTCCACTTCGGGAAAGTACCTGCGTAATTGCGCACCCAGGATCAATCAGGTGCTTCAATATATCTTTATCCCTTTTGACATTGTCCGTAAGCTTGAGTTAATTTGCACACAAAAAATCATACAATGATGGAAAGACCTGTGTGTTGTCCTTGGTAATGCAGACAGAGAAGAGCTCCAACTTCTTAATCATAGCCTCAATTTTGTCCCACACATTGAATATAGTTGCGGAGAGTCCCTGTAATCATAGATTCAGATCATTCAGGTGAGAAAAAACATCACCCAGATAAACCAGTCGTGTGAGAAACTAATCATCATGCAAGCAGTCAGACAAGTGAAAATGATGGTCAGTTAAGAAAACTTTAAGCTTGTCTATCAATTTAAAAAAACGTTGCTGCCAATATCATTGCATAGTGCAGAAAATACACAAGAGTTCAGGGGCCTTGCTTTGAAAAAGTTAACCAGTTTCACTGTAGTGTCCAAAACGTATTTCAAGCTGTCAGGCATTCCCTTGGCAGCAAGAGCCTCTCTGTGGATGCTGGAGTGTACCCAAGAGGCGTCGGGAGCAGCTGCTTGCACGCGCGTTACCACTCCACTATGTTCCCTGTCATGACTTTTGTGCCATCAGTACAGATACCAACACATCTTGACCACTAAAGTCAATTTGATGTCACAAAGCTGTCCAGTACCTTGGTTTCCAGTGGTTTGCAGAAGAGGATCTCTTCCTTAATTGACCCCCCATAAACATAACAGACATATACCAGGAGCTGTGCCAAGCCCGCCACATCTGTTGACTCATCCAGCTGTAAAGTAAAGAATTCACTGGCTTGTATGGGAAGCAGTAATTGTTTCAAAACATCTCCTGCCATGTCACTGATGCGTCGTAAAACAGTGTTGTTTGATGAAGACATTGTCTGTATAGTTTTTTGGGCCTTTTCCCCCAGCATTGTCCCAGCCATATCCACGGCAGCATGAATAATTAAGACATCCACAATAGTATGGGGCTTACCTGTCCTAGCCACTCGATAGCTCACCATATAAGTTGCTTCTAGCCCCTTCTTATTAATGGTATCTGTTGCTTTTCTACATGTCTTACTACTCGAAAGTCGTCTTTATTCTTGCTCAAAATACTCCCTTAGCTTATTTTTCAAATTGGCATGTTTCGTTTCTAAACAGTGAAGTTTTCCTGTAAGAGAGTAACTGTAATGTGATTGTATGTTACATTATTTGACTAGGCTACCTGTATTTGACATTGTGTTGTTATTTCGCTGAATACTACATGGTTTTAATTATATTGTTTGTTGGCAGTGAAACGAAGCGACTCAGGCGAGAGAAAAAAAACAAATGTATAGCTCTGTTGGAAAATATAAATGTACTGTTTGAAAACGTGAAGAATAATGTAAAAAAAATATTTGGCGTAACCCCGACGGCATTGCGCGTACCCCCAACGGCATTGCGCGTATCCCCAACGGCATTGCGCGTACCCCCAACGGCATTGCGCATACCCCTGGTGTAGATGAAAAGGAGGAGGTCAAATAAAGATTTTTAACACTTGAGAAAACTGAGACATGGATTGTGTATGTGTGCTGTTCAGAGGGTAAATGGGCAAGAGAAAATATTTAATTGCTTTTGAACGGGGTATGGTAGTAGGTGCCAGGCTCACCGGTTTGAGTGTGTCAAGAACTGCACCGTTGCTGGGGTTTCCCGTGTCTCTACAAATTCCTGTGCAGTCAACAAATGATTTGTAGTTATAAACTGGGTGGTTCGAACCCTGAATGCTGATTTTCTGAAAGCTGTGGTATATCAGACCGTATTCCACAGGTATGTAAATGTTCTAATTAAGTTGGCAACCAGTTTATAATAGCAATAAGGCACATTGGGGGTTTGTGGTGTATGGTCAATATACCACAGCTAAGGGCTGTATACAGGCACTCCATGTTGCATTGTTCATATGAACATCCCTTAGCTGTGGTATATTGGCCATATACCACACCCCCTCAGGCCTTGTTGCTTAATTACAGTGGGGAGAACAAGTATTTGATACACTGCTGATTTTGCAGGTTTTCCTACTTACAAAGCATGTAGAGGTATGTCATTTCTTATCATAGGTACACTTCAACTGCGAGAGACGGAATCTAAAACAAAATTCCAGAAAATCACATTGTATGATTTTTAAGTAATTAATTAGCATTTTATTGCATGACATAAGTATTTGATCACCTACCAACCAGTAAGAATTCCGGCTCTCACAGACCTGTTAGTTTTTCTTTAAGAAGCCCTCCTGTTCTCCACTCATTAGCTGTATTAACTGCACCTGTCCACACACTCAATCAAACAGACTCCAACCTCTCCACAATGGCCAAGACCAGAGAGCTGCGTAAAGGCTGGGATGGGCTATGGGACAATAGGCAAGTAGCTTGGTGAGAAGGCAACAACTGTTTGCGCAATTAAAAGTTCAAGATGACGGTCAATCACCGTCGGTCTGGGGCTCCATGCAAGATCTCACCTCGTGGGGCATCAATGATCATGAGGAAGGTGAGGGATCAGCCCAGAACTACATGGCAGGACCTGGTCAATGACCTGAAGAGAGCTGGGTCCACAGTCTCAAAGAAAACCATTAGTAACACACTACGCCGTCATGGATTAAAATCCGGCAGCGCACGCAAGGTCCCCCTGCTCAAGCCAGCGCATGTCCAGGCCCATCTGAAGTTTGCCAATGACCATCTAGATGATCCAGAGGAGGAATGGGAGAAGGTCATGTGGTCTGATGAGACAAAAATAGAGCTTTTTGGTCTAAACTCCACTCGCCGTGTTTGGAGGAAGAAGAAGGATGAGTAAAACCCCAAGAACACTATCCCAACCGTGAAGCATGGAGGTGGAAGCATCATTCTTTGGGGATGTGTTTCTGCAAAGGGGACAGGACGACTGCACCATATTGAGGGGAGGATGGATGGGGCCATGTATCGAGAGATCTTGGCCAACAACCTCCTTCCCTCAGTAAGAGCATTGAAGATGGGTTGTGGCTGGGTCTTCCAGCATGACAATGACCCGAAACACACAGCCAGGGCAACTAAGGAGTGGCTCCATAAGAAGCATCTCAAGGTCCTGGAGTGGCCTAGCCTGTCTCCAGACCTGAACCCAATAGAAAATCTTTGGAGGGAGCTGAAAGTCCGTATTGCCCAGCGACAACCCCAAAACCTGAAGGATCTGGAGAAGGTCTGTATGGAGGAGTGGGCCAAAATCCCTGCTGCATTGTGTGCAAACCTGGTCAAGAACTACAGGAAACGTATGATCTCTGTAATTGCAAACAAAGGTTTCTGTACCAAATATTAAGTTCTGCTTTTGTGATGTATCAAATACTTATGTCATGCAATAAAATGCAAATGAATTACTTAAAAATCATACAATGTGATTTTCTGGATTTTTGTTTTAGATTCCGTCTCTCACAGTTGAAGTGTACCTATGATAAAAATGAGACCTCTGCATGCTTTGTAATTAGGAAAACCTGCAAAATCGGCAGTGTATCAAATACTTGTTCTCCCCACTGTATGTTCTGGATCTCTGACCATCCACTCAAGAAAAGATTTGGCTCGAGGCTGAGTCTAAGTGATGATCCCTGATTTCGACCTTGACACCTAAAATGCAACTTGTTGACTTGGTCATTTCTATATGTCTCATCAAAGAGGAACAGATTTATTTGAAATAACCTTACTTCCAGGAATGCAGTCCTTTATTTCCTCATCATTGACAATTTGATGTCTCTTCTCCCAGTTAACCTGTAAACAATTGTGTGCATGTGTTCTGTCATCTGATGAACAGGAGACATTTAATCTGTACTACTATGAGTCAGACCGAGCAGTGGGCACGGCCATAAAAGAGACCCAGTTCACCAAGATCGACACCATTGCTGCTGATGAGAGCTTCACTGGAGTGGACCTGGGAGTCAGGAGACTCAAACTCAACACTGAGGTTCGCTCACTTATTAGAAACTAAAGTGCAGGCCTCCCGAGTGGCACAGCGGTATAAGGCACTACATCGCAGTGTTTGAGGTGTCACTACAGACCTGGGTTTGCTCCCGTGACCAGGAGTCCCATAGGGCGGCGCACAATTGGCCCAGCGTCATCCGGGTTAGGGGAGGGTTTGGCCGAGGGGGCTTTACTTGGCTCATTGCACTCTAGCGACTCCTTGTGGTGGGCCGGTTGCCTGCAAGCTGACTTTGGTCATCAGTTGGACGGTGTTTCCTCTGACACATTGGTGCAGCTGGCTTCTGGGTTAAGTGGGAGGTGTTAAGAAGCCTGGTTTGGCAGGTTATGTTTCGGAGGATGCATGACTCGTCCTTCGCGTCTCCTGAGCCCATTGGGAAGTTGCAGCAATAAGACAAGATCGTTATTGAATATCACAAATAAAGGGGTAAAATCCAACAAACAAAAAAAGATCTTAAAAAAAGAAACCAAAGTGCAAAATTATGTTGGTTTATATAGACTTGGAAAATGACTTGTTTTGAGTGAGCAGTGTTGATTTCTACATTTTCGCCAGCATGGTGCTAAAGTGAGTGGAGCTCTCCATGGTGCTGAAAGTAGTTCTCTTCACCTGATCTCGTGCCTTTCACAGTGCCACATTTTACTTTGCTCCCACATTTTACTTTGCTCCCACATTTACTTTTTTCAATGAAACATTGAGAGGTAATGTCATCTCCTTCTCCTCCAGGTTCGAGGTGTGGGCCCCCTCACTAGACGAGGCTTCTACCTGGCCTTCCAGGACATTGGGGCGTGCATCGCCCTGACCTCTGTGAGGGTGTACTACAAGCGCTGCTCAGGCGTGGGCCGCAACCTAGCCGTGTTCACTGACGTGGTGACGGGCGCTGACTCCTCCTCCCTGGTGGAGGTCAGGGGTCAGTGTGTGGATCACGCCGAGGAGAGAGACACGCCCAAGATGTACTGCAGCGCCGAGGGGGAGTGGCTGGTGCCCATCGGGAGGTGTGTCTGCAGTGCAGGGTTCGAGGAGCACAGGGAGTCCTGCATCGGTGAGTCACACTCTGGGTCACTGATGTTGTGTTAGACTAACTTGTTTTACATTATGTTACTGTACTGCAGTACTTTATCTATACCTACCTGTGCTCAATCTGTGCATTTGTGGTCAATTTTCAGCCTTGGATGTTTTCTGTGTGTTTTGTGTGGTTGAGTTGATGGATGGTTTGGTTGAATAGCTCAAGTCCTGACTACTTTTAAGATGATAAGCTATGGTGAGTCATGGAAAATACCTTGTCTTTTTTATTTTCTTGACTCTTTAATTTTTGTGTTGTTTATTTTCTCTGATGGACTGACCTCATTTAGGGACCAGTGTATATTTTAGGTGACCAGGGTTACGGTAATTAAAAACTATTAATCACTTCCCCTGGATAATTAAACATGAAATATTCCGTCGGCTAAATGTGCCAAATGAGGCGAATGAGGTACGGAACACTGGTTCACCTGTCTTGTTTCTACTTAATTCTGATTGGTTTTGGTTCTGTGTGCTGTCCAGTTAGAACACGATTTGAGGCACACACACACACACACACACACACACACACACACACACACACACACACACACACACACACACACACACACACACACACACACACACACACACACACACACACACACACACACACACACACGGTGGCTCCCATTAGCACTCAGATCAATATGTATGCAGAAAAGCAGTCAGCTAGAAAATGTTTTAATTTATGTTTTAGATGCTTGTCTCGTGAATCTCTCCATTTGTGTATAGTCAAGACATAAACATATAGCATTACAGTAGGGCCTAGTCCTTGTGGTAGCTGCAGTAGCTGTAGTAGTGGGCTGACGTGTATGTGTGTGTGCTGCTGTGCATGTGTGCTGCATTTGTGTGTGCAGAGGACTCTTCTCTCTGTGACCTAACTGGGTCATTGTGCTAATTCTCCAGTCACGCACATCCCAAGACACGAGACCAGCCAGGTCGCTCGAGATCCAAGACTATATTCAACGTCCTTTCAGGTCCCAGGACGTCAGAAGATACCTTCAAAACCTCCCCCAAGGGGAAACATTGAGCGCTATTACCATCAAGTAGGGTTGCGGTTTGCTAGGGCGTTGTGGACGGAAATGGCAGATGGGTGTACACTGCGAGCTCCGGCCCCGAGGGCTGCGTGTTCAATCGCAGTTCTAGGCACTCGTTTTTGCAGCCCTTCATTTTAACCCTGTCCCAAACCTTAACCCTTACCTTAACCATTCTGAATTAACGCATCAACTTAACTGTCAAAATTTGACGTTTATATATATTGTAGTCAGATGCGGAGCAAGCTGAAAGCCCTGAGAGACAGAGAGAGAGAGAGAGAGAGAGAGAGAGAGAGAGAGAGAGAGAGAGAGAGAGAGAGAGAGAGAGAGAGAGAGAGAGAGAGAGAGAGAGAGAGAGAGAGAGCACAAAACAAAGCTTCTCAAGGACAATCTAGAGAACCTATTTGCTGACTGCTACAAAGAGGGGAGTGTAAGCAACTTTATTTTCCACACAGACCATCCCCTGGCATGGCACAGTACCAAGAGTATATCAAGTATATCAAGAGAGAGGGTATTGGCCTAGAGTGGAAACTCAGAAAACTATACATTGAGGAAATTGAAACTATCTCTGTCAACATGTACAAGTCTGGGACAATAATGGTGCAGGGCTTCCTCATGCAGCTCCAGCAAGACAGCAAGAGAGAGTACAGCAGGAAAGGCTTTCTCTCTGTGACGACTCCCCAACCTGAGTGAGTCTGATCACACCTCCTCAAACTATCCTGCAGACGAGGATAGTCACCCACCAGCACTGAACACACCCAGGTCCACAACTTCCATGCTACTCCATCTTTGAGAGGGATACATTCACAGAGCTGGAGAGAGACATGGTGGAGCACAGAGAGCTATTCCACACAATCCAGACAGAACAAACCCGCAAAACAGACCCGCCCCCAACAAGACCCAGAGGACAGAAGGTGGAGACAATGAGTGGGGGTGACAACCCCCAGTCATCCACCGAGGACACACAAAATCCAGAGATTGTGCTCCTCATTGACTCAAATGGCAAATACATTCAAGGGGATAAACTTTTTCCCAAACACAAAGTGGCTAAACTAATGGCCACCTGGACTTGAACAGCCTTTACAACGAGGTCCACCTCGCCAAGGCAGCAATCCCAACTTTTACCAGGACCCTGAAGGACGTCACCCTCAACTGTAGTCCCATCACCTCACACAGGAGCAACAGAGCAACGGATACCCCGCCCAGACCAGTGAGTCACCCTCCCAGACCTGAAAGGCCCCCTCCTGAAGGACCTGCACTGAGAGAACCCACGCCAAGAGGACCTACATCCAGACCACAGCATCACCAGCCACACCCCAACCAGCAACCACCTCAAGCAAGGCCTCCCGTGTGGCACAGTGGTTAAGGGCGCTGTACTGTAGACTCTGGGTTCGCGCCCAGGCTCTGTCGTAACCGGCCGCGACCGGGAGGTCCGTGGGGCGACGCACAATTGGCCTAGCGTCGTCCGGGTTAGGGAGGGTTTGGCCAGTAGGGATATCCTTGTCTCATCGCGCACCAGCGACTCCTGTGGCGGGCCGGACGCAGTGCGCGCTAACCAAGGTTGCCAGGTGCACGGTGTTTCCTCCGACACATTGGTGCGGCTGGCTTCCGGGTTGGGTGTGCGCTGTGTTAAGAAGCAGTGCGGCTTGGTTGGGTTGTGTATCGCATGACTTTCAACCTTCATCTCTCCCGAGCCCGTACGGGAGTTGTAGCGATGAGACAAGATAGTAGCTACTAAAAAGCAATTGGAAACCACGAAATTGCGGAGGAAAAGGGGTCAAATTAAAAAATATATTTAAAAAAGACCACCTCAAGCAAACCCTGGCCACACCCTGTATAGGGCCCCCCATATCAGACCTATGCCCCTTCTGCCCACCCCATGCACTCCGCCCCTGCTTCAAGGACCTCAACATGACAGCAGGACATATGCCCAGGCCATGAGCAGAGCAACAGGTCCAACCCCACTATTACACCCACCCAAGCCCCATCCTGCGAACTAAGAGGTATGCATCAGATGCTCAACATGCTCTGCTCACAGCTACTGTGATGGTCCAGGCCTAAACCACACAAAAACAACACTAGACACTATGGAACTCAAAGCTTTTACTATCTCATCCTGGAATATACAAGGCCTGAGGTCATCTGCCTTTGGCCTAAAGAGCAGGAACCCAGACTTCATCAAAGAAATTGGAACACAGTCATTGTCATCCTACAAGAAACATGGTATAAAGGAGACGGACCCACAGTTTGCCCTCTAGGTTACAGAGAGCTGGTATTCCCATCCACCAAACTACCAGGTGTGAAACAGGGAAGAGACTCAGGGGATATGCTCATTTGGTATAGAGCAGACCTAACCCACTATTTTAAATGAGTCAAAACAGGAACATTTTACATCTGGCTAAAAATTAATAAGGAAATAATCTCAACAGAGAAAAGGGTACCAATAGAATACCCATATTTTAACGATGACAGCTTCTCCATTCTAGAGGGGGAGATCAACAATTTCCAGGCCCACATGTACTACTCTGTGGCGACCTAAATGCCAGAACTAGACAAGAACCTGACACGCTCAGCCCACAGGTGAACAAACACCTACCTGGAGGTGACAGCATTCCCTCCCCCATATGCCCCCCTAGACACAACTACGACAACATAACCAACAAAAACACGTCATAACTCCTGCAGTTCTGTCGGTCGCTGGGTATGTACATTGTCAATGGTAGGCTTTGAGGGGACTCCTATGGTAGATACACCTATAGCTCATCTCTTGGCAGTAGTACTGTAGACTACTTTATCGCTGACCTCAACCCAGAGTCTCTTAGAGTTCACAGTCAGTCTACTGACACCCCTATCAGATCACAGCAAAATCACACTTGACTTGAACAGAGCAATACTCAATCACGAGGCATCAAAGCCAAAAGAACAGAATAATATTAAGAAACGCTGTAGATGGAGGGAAAGTAGTGTGGAAATCTACCAAACAACAATTAGGCAACAACAAATTCAATACCTTCTAGACAATTTCCTGGACAAAACGTTTCACTGTAATAGTGAAGGTGTAAACTTGGCAGTAGAAAACCTTAACAGTATATTTCTTCTTTCTTCTTCTTAGCTTCTCTATCAAATCAAAACATTTCAAGCAGACAACCTAAGACAATTTACAAAAATGACAAATGGTTTGATGAAGAACACAAAAACTTAAGACATTGAGAAACCTATCCAACCAAAAATGTGGAGACCCAGAAAACTTGAGCCTATGCCTTCACTATGGTGAATCACTAAAACAATACAGAAATAAACTATGGAAAAAGAATGAACAGCACGTCAGAAATCAGCTCAATGTAATTGAAGATTCCAAAGAATCTATCCACTTCTGGGAAAATCAGCCAATCAGTTGCCAATCAGTTGTGTTGTGACAAGGTAGGTGTGGCACAGAGAAGATAGCCCTATTTGGTAAAAGACCAAGTCCATTTTATGTCAAGAACAGCTCAATTAAGCAAAGAGAAATGACAGTCCATCATTACTTTAATACATGAAGGTCAGTCAATATGGAACATTTCAAGAACTTTGAAAGTTTCTTCAAGTGCAGTCACAAAAACCATCAAGTGTTATGATAACACTGGCTCTCATGAGGACCGCCACAGGAAAGGAAGACCCAGAGTTCTCTGCTACAGAGGATATGTTCAGCTTCAGAAATTGCAGCCCAAATAAATGCTTTACAGAGTTCAAGTAACAGACACAGCTCAACATCAACTGTTCAGAGGAGACTGCGTGAATCAGGCCTTCATGGTCAAATTGCTGCAAAGAAAACACCACTAAAGGACACTATTAAGAAGAAGAGTCATGCCTGAGCCAAGAAACACAAGCAATGGACATTAGACCAGTGGATATCTGTCCTTTGGTCTGATTTTGTCCTAATTTAAGATTTTTGGTTCCAACCACTGTGTCTTTGTGAGATGCAGAGTAGGTGAACGCATGATCTCTGCATGTGTGGTTCCCACCGTAAAGCACAGAGGAGGAGGTGTGATGGTGTGGGGGTGCTTTACTGGTGACACTGGCTGTGATTTATTTATAATTCAAGGCACACTTAACCAGTATGGCTACCACAGCATTCTGCAGCGATACGCCATCCCATCTGGTTTGCGCTTAGTGGGACTATCATTTGTTTTTCAACAGGACAATGACATAACACACCTTCAGGCTGTGTACGGGCTATTTTACTAAGAAGGAGAGTGATGGAGTGCTGCTTCAGATGACCTGGCCTCCACAATCACCCGACCTCAACCCAATTGAGATGGTTTCGGATGAGTTGGACCGCAGAGTGAAGGAAAAGTGCTCAGCATATGTGGGAACTCCTTCAAAACTGTTGGAAAAGCATTCCAGGTGAAGCTGGTTGAGAGAGAGTGTGCAAAGCTGTCAAAGACAAATGGTGATTACTTTGAAGAAACTCTAATATAAAATATATTTTGATTTGTTTAACACTTTTTTGGTCACTACATGATTCCATATATGTTATTTCATTTGAGTTAATGTCTTCACTGTTATTCTATAATGTAGAAAATAGTCAAAATGAAGAAAAACCCTTGAATGATTATCTGTGTCCAAACTTTTGACTGGTACTGTACATGATCAAAATCAAATCTTAGAATCAACTGTTAAAGACTACCAGAATCCACTGGATTATCCAATTACATTGAATGAACTACAGGACAAAATACAAACCCACTCCAACCCGAAAGACCTGTGGGGTTGGTGGTATCCTAAATTAAGTGAAAAATATACAGACCACAAATTCCAATTGGCTACACCTAAACTTATTAACATCATCCTCAGCTCTGGCATATTCCTCAATATTTGTAACCAAAGACTGATTAACACAATCCACAAAAGTGGAGACAAATTTTACCCCAGTAACTACCATGGGATATGCGTCAACCTTGGGAAAATTTGGGAAAATACTCTGTGTTACCATTAACAGCAGACTCGTACATTTCCTCAGCGAGAACAATGTACTGAGCAAATGTCAAATTGGCTTTTTACCAAATTACCGTGCGACAGACCACGTATTCACCCTGCAAACCCAATTGACAAACAAACAAACCAAAACAAAGGCAAAGTCTTTTCATTTTTTGTTGATTTCAAAAAAGCTTTCGACTCAATTTGGAATGAGGGCCAGCTATACAAATTAATGGAAAGTGGTGATGGGAGAAAAATATACAACATAAAATCCACGTACACAAACAAGTATGCGGTTGTCACGTGTGCTCCCTCTCCGGGCCTCTAGGTCACCAGGCTGCTCGTTATGGCGCACACTTGTCACTATCGTTACGCACATCTGCGTGTCATCAGACTCACCTGGACTCCATCACTTCCTTGATTACCTGCCCTATATATGTCACGCCCTCTGGTTCCTTCACCATGTGTCATTATTTCTGTTTCCTGTCTGTGCGTTGTTCGAGGTTCTTGTTTTGTATTATGTTCCATAATTTTTTTTAAACACTCACTCCCTGAACTTGTTTCCCGACTCTCAGGGCACATCGTTGCAACGGCAAAAAACACCCATTTCTTTCCACATGGCCATGGGGTGAGACCGGGATGCAGCTTAAGCCCCACCCTCTTCAACACATTAATTAATTGGCAAGGGCACTAGAACAGTCTGCAGCACCTGGCCTCATCCTACTGGAATCTCAAGTCAAAAGTCTACTGTTGGCTGATGATCTAGTGCTGCTGTCCCCAACCAAAGAAGGCCTACAGCAGCACCTAGATCTTCTGCACAGATTCTGTCAGACCTGGGCCATGACACTAAATCTCAGTAAGACAAAAATAATGGTGTTCCAAAAAAGGTCCAGTTGCCATCAGTTTTAGAACCCATTGCCCTTTATGATTGTGAAGTCTGGAGTCACCAACCAAGAATTCAAAAATTGCGACAAACACCAAATTGAGACTGCATTCAGATTTCTGCAAAAAATCCTCAGTGTTCAACGTTAAACACAAAATATTGCATGCAGAGCAGAATTAAGCAGATACCCGCTAATTATCAAAATCCAGAAAAGAGATGTTAAATTCTACAACCACCTAAAATTAAGCGATTCCCAAACCTTTCATAACAAAAGCATCACCTACAGAGATATGAACCTGGAGAAGATTCCCCTAAGCAAGCTAGTCCTGGGACTCTGTTGACAAACAGACCCCACAGAGCCCCAGGACAGCGAAACAATTAGACCCAACTATTAAGGCACAAGGCTAGACCCAGATGCAGACGGTTAGAGTCCAAGATGTTTATTAACAATACAAAAGGGGTAGGCAAGAGAATGGTCGTGGACAGGCAAAAGGTCAAAACCAGTTCAGAGTTCCAGAGGTACAGAATGGCAGGCAGGCTTGAGGTCAGGGCAGGCAGAATGGTCAGGCAGGCGGGAATAGAGTCCAGACAAACAGGCAAAGGTTAAAACACTAGTAAAAGAGAATAGAAAAGCAGACGCACAGGAAAAACATGCTGGTTGACTTGGAAACATACAGGTACGAACTGGCACAGAGAGACAGGAAACACAGGGATAAATACACTGGGGAAATAAGTGACACCTGGAGGAGGTGGAGACAAGCACAAGGACAGGTGAAACAGATCAGGGCGTGACACCAACCAAATGAGAAAACCAAAATATAATTTTCTTGACACATTGGAAACAATTTTACATAAAAACAGAGCAAATTAGAATTGTATTTGGCCATAAACAGAGAGTACACAGTGGCAGAATTTGGGAAAGCTTTGACTATGTACAGACTCAGTGAGCATAGCCTTGCTATTGAGAAAGGCCGTCGAAGGCAGACATGGCTCTCAAGAGAAGACAGGCTGTGTGCTCACTGCCCACAAAATGAGGTGGAAACAGAGCTGCACTTCCTAACCTCCTGCCAAATGTAGGACCGTATTAGAGACACATATTTCCCTCAGATTAGACAGACCCACAAAGAATTCCAAAACAAATCCAAATTTGATAAAAATCCCATATCTTTTGGGTAAAATACCACATTGTGCCATAACGGCTGCAAATATGTGACCTGTTGCCAAAAGAAAAGGGCAACCAGTGATGTACTAACTTTTGCACATCATTAAAACACTGTATAAATCCATAATATGACATTTCAAATGTCTTTTAAAATGTGTGAGTGTAATTTTTACGGTACATTTATTCTTGTTTATTTTACTTTTGTTTATTATCTATTTCACTTGCTTTGCCAATGTAAACATATGTTTCCCATGCCAATAAAGACCTTATTAAATGAATTGACAGAGACAGAGAGACAGAGAGAGAGAGATGGGTTAAGTGGTTAAGCAGTATGTGTGCGTGCACAAGAGAAAAGTATGAACTGTGTGTATGTTTGTATGCACCATGTATGTGTGTGTGCATGAGATCTTCTACGTGAAGGATTGTGTGATGTCACTAAAAAAGTGTCAGGGAGGAAATAGTAGAGGGTGAAGAGAAAGATAGAGGGAGAAGAAAGAGGAGAATGGAAGAGGAGAGAAGAGACGGATCCCTCACTTCGATATAGAAGGCTGGTCGACCGCTCCCTTGTCACGCTAAAAGTGACATTCAAAACAGAGCATGTCACTGCAGTGTGTGTGTGTGTGTGTGTGTGTGTGTGTGTGTGTGTGTGTGTGTGTGTGTGTGTGTGTGTGTGTGTGTGTGTGTGTGTGTGTGTGTGTGTGTGTGTGTGTGTGTGTGTGTGTGTGTGTGTGTGTGTGTGTGTGTGTGTGTGTGTGTGTGTGTGTGTGTGTGTGTGTGTGCGTGCAAGCCCGCCCCAGGGCTTTTGACTGCTAGGGGAGAATGAAGTAAAGTGGTTCAATCCCATACAGAGAGATACAGAGAGAGCGACTGAGGACACACTGATACGGGACACACACACTTAGCCTGATTACATTCACTCAAGTCAACCAGCCTATCTGACCTTGTTACAGAGGGTGGGGGGAGACACACAGACACAAACAGAGCGACAGAGAGACAGAGACAGAGAGAAAGTGAAACAGACAGAGAGAGAGAGAGAGAGAGGGAGAGGGAGAGAGAGAGAGAGAGAGAGAGAGAGAGAGAGAGAGAGAGAGAGAGAGAGAGAGAGACAGACAGACAGACAGACAGACAGACAGACAGACAGACAGACAGACAGACAGACAGACAGACAGACAGACAGACAGACAGACAGACAGACAGACAGACAGACAGACAGACAGACAGACAGACAGACAGACAGACAGACAGACAGACAGACAGACAGACAGACAGACAGACAGACAGACAGACAGACAAAAAAGCGGAGGAAGAGAGAACGAGATAATGAGAGAGAGAGGGAAAGAAAGGGGCAGAGTGAGAGAAAGCAAGAGATCCTTATCCTCCCACCAACCCACCTCAGTGGTTTAGCTCACTGCAATAGTAAACACATTGTGAGAGTGTTTTTGTTTGTCTCAGACAGGCATGGCATTAGATCTATGAATTTATGAAAGAGATCAAGTACACACATCACTGATTTCCATGCTGGACAGAAAACATGGCGAGAAAATACATGATGTCTGCAACAGTGATATGATCTTCTATTTCAGACAAACATATTTTCACATATTTTAAGTGAATCTAATTGGTGAGGTCTTATTTTAGTGGATCACCATCTGTTTAAAATTCCTGTGTTGTGGAATTTCATCTAGTTTCCTTTTTTCTAAGGATACCGGTTTCCCTGAGGGTTAGTACTGTAGTTAGGAAAACTTGATTTAATAAGGAAACAGAACACAGGGACATACTGTACAATTTACCCTTCGCTGAATGAAATATTTAGCATATAGAATAACAATCCTGGCTAGACTTGCCTGGCCAAAGAATTCAACTATTGATTATGGAGAACAATTGCCTATTCAGATAATGAGCTAAATGCTTAAAACATTACAGACTGCATCCCTTCAATGTGAGTTTAAAATAACTGCCAAATAAGGGCAATACATCATTGATTTAGGGCCAGTTTCTCAGACACAGATTAAACCTAGTGCTGGACTAAAAAGCAAGCTCAATAGAAAATCTCCATTGAAAGTGCTTTTTAGTCCATGACTCGGCTTAATATGTATCTGGAAAACCGGCCCTTGAAGTTTAAGTGTCTGAATTTTCTTATTCATTTTTAAAATATTTTTAATATAAATATATACAGTCCCAGTCAAAGGTTTGGACACACCTAATCACTTAAGGGTTTTATCTTTATTGTTACTGTTTTCTACATTGTAGAATAATAGTGAAGGCATCAAAACTATGAAATAACACATATGGAATCATGTAGTAACCAACAAACTGTTAAAAACAAATAAAAATATACACAACCATAAAGCCAACCATAAAGCCTTGATGATGTCTTTGCACACTCTTGTCATTCTCTCAACCAGCTTCATGAGAAATGCTTTTCCAAAAGTCTTGAAGGAGTTCCCAAATATGCTGAACACTTGTTGGCTGCTTTTCCTTCACTCTGCGATCCAACTCATCCCAAACCATCTCAATTAGGTTGAGGTTGGATGATTGTGGAGGCCAGGTCATCTGAAGCAGCAGTCCACCAATCTCCTTCTTGGTCAAATAGCCCTTACAAAAAGCCCATCATGACTGACCTCCACACCATCACACCTCCTCCTCCATGCTTCACGGTGGGAACCACACATGCAGAGATCATCCGTTCACTTACTCTGCAACTCACAAGACACAGCGGTTGGAACGAAAAATCTAACATTTGGACTCATCAGACCAAAGGACAGATTTCCACTGGTCTAATGTCCATTGCTCGTGTTTCTTGGCCCAAGCAATACTCTTCTTCTGTCCTTTAGTCAAGATTTTTTATTCAGCAATTCGACCATGAAGGCCTGATTCACGCAGTCTCCTCTGAACAGTTGATGTTGAGATGTGTCTGTTACTTGAACTCTGTGAAGTATTTATTTCGTCTGAAATTTGAGGTGCAGTTAACTCTAATGAACTTGTCCTCTGCAGCAGAAGTAACTCTGGATTTTCCTTTCCTGTGGTGGTCCTCATGAGAGCCAGTTTCATCATAGCCCTTGGTGGTTTTTGTGACTGTACTTGAAGAAACATTCAAAGTTCTTGAAATTTTCCAGATTGACTGACCTTCATGTCTTCAAGTAATGATGGACTGTTGTTTCTCTTTGCTTATTTGAGCTGTTCTTGCCATAATATGGACTGGGTCTTTTACCAAACAGGGCTGTCTTCTGTATACCACCCCTACCCTGTCACAACACAACTGACTGGCTCAAACGCATTAAGGAAAGACATTCCACAAATTAACTTTTAACAAGGCACTCCTGTTAATTGAAATGCATTCCAGGTGACTACCTCATGAAGCTGGTTGAGACAAGGTCAAGAGTGTGCAAAGCTGTCATCAAGGCAAAGGGTGGCGACTTTGAATAATCTCAAATATAAAATATATTTTGATTTGTTTAACACTTTTTGGGTTTCTACATGATGCCATATCTGTTATTTCATAGTGTTGATGTCGCCACTATTACGCTACAATGTAGAAAATAGTCAAAATAAAGAAAATCCCTAGAATGAGTAGGTGTGTCCGAACCTTTGACTGGGACTCTATATACAGTTCATTCAGAAAGTATTCAAACCCCTTGACTTTTTCCACCTTTTGTTACGTTACATTACAGCTTTACTCTAAAATTGACACACAATACGTCATAATGACAAAGCAAAAACAGATTTCTTTACATTTTTGTAAAAAAATATATATATACAGTATATCACATTTACGTAAGTATTCAAACCCTTTACTCAGTACTTTGTTGAAGCACCTTTGGCAGATTACAGCCTCGAGTCTACTTGGGTATGACACTACAAGCTTCACACCTGTATTTGGGGAGTTTCTCCCATTTTCTCTGCAGATCCTCAAGCTCTATCAGGTTGGGGAGCATCGCTGCACAGCTATTTTCAGGTCCCTCCAGAGATGTTTGATCGGGTACAAGTCCAGGCTCTGGCTGTGCCCCTCAAGGACATTCAGAGTCTTGCCCCGAAGCCATTCAGAGTCGTTTCCCTGTTAAAAGGTGAACCTTCGCCCCAGTCCTGAGTGCTCTGGAGCAGGATTTCATCAATGATCTCTCTGTACTTTGCTTTGTTCATTTTTCCCTCGATCCTAAATAGTTTCCCAGTCCCTGCCGCTGAAAGACATCCCCACAGCATGATGCTGCCACCACCATGCTTCACGAATGGTGCCAGGTTTCCTCCAGGCGTGACGCTTGGTATTCAGGCCACAGAGTTCAATCTTGGTTTCATCAGATCAGAGAATCTTGTTTCTCATGGTCTGAAAGTCCTTTAGCTGCCCTTTGGCATATTCCAAGCAGGCTATCATGTGCCTTTAACTGAGGAGTGGCTTCTGTCTGGTTCTCCCATCTCCACAGAGGAATTCTGGAGCTCTTTCAGAGTTACTATTGGGTTCTTGGTCATCTCCTTGACTAAGGCCCTTCTCCCCCGATTGCTTAGTCTAGGAAGAGTCTTGGTTGTGCCAAACTTCTTCCATTTAAGAGTGATAGAGGCCAGTGTGTTCTTGGGGACCTTCAATACTGCAGAAATGTTTTGGTACTCTTTCCCACATCTCTGCCTTGACACAATCCTCTCTCGGAGCTCTAAGGACATTTACTACTTCCTCGTGTTTTAGTTTTTGCTCTGACATGCACCGTCTTCCTTATACCTGTAGGTGCCTTTCCAAATCATGTTTAATCAATTAAATTTACCACAGCTGGACTGCAACAAGTTGTAGAAGCATCTCAAGGATGCACCTGATCTCAATTTTGAGTCTCATAGCAAAGGGTCTGAATTCTTATGATTATAAGGCATTTCAGTTTTTTAGGTTTAATATATTTGCTAAAAATTCTAAAAACTTGTTTTCAATTTGTCATTATGTGACATTGAGTGTAGATTGAATCCATTTTAGAAAAAGACTGTAACGTAACAAAATGTGGGAAAAGTCAAGGGGTCTGTATACGTTCCGAAGGCACTGTATGCCTTTTTTTGGTAATGCTTTATCTGGTTACCCTTTCCAAGGGACCTAAACATATAATAGTGAAAGATTTCGTTTTTCATATTTACATAAATTGTCAGGCAATTCCGACAGCTCCTCTCAGACTGAACTGCATTTTCAGTCCTCTCTCTCTCTCTGTGTGTGTGTGTGTGTGTGTGTGTGTGTGTGTGTGTGTGTGTGTGTGTGTGTGTGTGTGTGTGCGTGCGTGCGTGCGTGCGTGCGTGCGTGCGTGCGTGCGTGCGTGCGTGCGTGCGTGCCACAGCGGCTGGCAGCTCTTGTAATTTGTCACTTTTCCCTCTTAAGCAGACAACAATTATTGGCTCCTTCAGACACTGAGGGATTGTTTGACTCTCCTGTCAGCACAATCTCATCCCTGTCACAGAGAGAGAGAGAGAGCAAGAGAGAGAGAGAGAGAGAGAGAGAGAGAGAGAGAGAGAGAGAGAGGAGAGGAAGAGGGAGAGGGAGAGGAAGAGGGAGAGGGAGGGAGAGAGAGAGGGAGAGAGAGAGAGAGAGAGAGAGAGAGAGAGAGAGAGAGAGAGAGAGAGAGAGAGAGAGAGAGAGAGAGAGAGAGAGGGAGAGAGAATGCTCAAGATCCAAAATGAAATGCAACGTCTGTCCAGGTATCCAGGACGTTGGGAGATGACATTAAAACCAGCCACTAGGGGCACTGGTGAGCACTAAAACCACAAGCTCCGGCTCTTGTTTTTTTTTATTTTTACGCTATCACAAACCTTAACCATTTTGGAATGAATGCCTAAACTTAACAGTCAAGTTGTTTCTGTTGTAAACGTAACCCTATCTCAAACTAAACTGTTGAAACTTCAACATTTTACATTTTGGAGAAACGTAGACAAACGTTGGAATCTGATGTCAAAATGGTAAAATCGTGAGATCTTGTAGGGTAGAGAGGGAGAAAGAGGGAGAGAGTGAGGGTGTGGTGGAAAGAAAGGGGAAAGAGAAAGGAGAGAAAGAGGGAGACAGTATGACACTTGGCCACATATTGTGATCGTTATCTGTCAATGTGCCTCTGTAGAAAATATCACAGAAAGGCCCTTCGAGTCAACAACGAGAATTTAATATGCATTTATTATTTATTAAATTCATCAAATAAAGACGATCGAATCCCCCTGGAGGGGGCCTTTCATATTGCCTGTCCTTTCACTGGCCTGTCAACATTTCCCTTCCTCCCTCTGTGTCTCTTTCTTTCTCTTTCTCTCACGCACACTCACACATGCACAAAAGCACATACACACACTCGCTCACACATTCAAGTCTGTCAGACAGCAGGCAAAGAGCCGTGTGTGCCCTACTCTGACAGGGAGTCAAGGTGGAGCACCTGAAGCACCTCTGGGTCCCTGGGGTCCTTCCAGAGGGGAACACCTGACAGTCAGCTGGGAGTGGGACATCAGAGGGGCACTACTGTTGTATAAGTAGTCGCTTGATACTTGACAGAAAGGATAGAGTGGACAAATGTGGCAATATCTTCAGATCTGATGAACAATAGAACCTCTATTTGTATATTTTTGCAATAAATTGGACTTTAAATTGTACTTGGTCTCAGAGGAAAGTGTATTATATTTTACAAAACTTCATGCCACTCCATGATATCTTACTTTTATTTTTACCTTAAGTGACCTACTGTCCATACCAAACGTAACGTATCATACTAATTTGAGTGTCCCGAATTTACGTGTAATATGTAACGTCTGTTCAATGTAATGTAACGTAGCGTAAAGTAACATATACTAAATGGAGTGGCACAGATTTCTGTTAAATATCATGTTTTGCTGTGAGACCAGACTGGGAAGCTAGTTCGATCTGTTATGATCTTCACTTTACCCTAAAATCTAAACGAGGACATTAGATAAATGGCTGATATAATCATGGTTGTCGTATTTCCAGGGCCTAAAACCTGATCATTAAAATGAGGTAATAGATAGAGCGAAAGATAATTAGGTGAGAACTTCATTACTCTCTGGCTCAGGTCCACTTGAGTGTATCATATAGTTATAATCACTGTCGAAATTAACTGGAGGGGGAATGCAAAGTTGAGGTGATATGAGCCAAATTGAAAAAAAATCTCCTGAGAAATGGAATATGAACTTGTCAAATTAGATGTGTCCTTCTGTGAGCGTGTAAACAACTGGTGATCATCAGCAGTGCTTCTGTTTTGAGTTAGCTGACACATGGCCACGTAAACTCCCACACACACAGTGATACCCTTGGGGCAGGAAATCACTCTCTAATGCACATGGAGGGGAGTACACACAAACACACACACATACAGTATGATCTCATTATCTCAAGTAGCTGTCAACATCTCCTTGGAGAGAGTCTTTCATCACGATACAAACTGTGTTCCGCCTCCATGTGAACTCCCAGGAAGGAAATTATTATTTCATCAATTAATTGTCATTATTTAATCATAAACCTATCAAATACCATTAGTTCGGTTGGAATTATTCAACCCTCAACTCTAAACTCACTCATGCAAACAAACACCCAAACAAACACACCCTCTCACCCTCTCTGAAAATACACTCTCAAATACACACACGCACGCGAACACATATCACAGACATGCCAATAGCAATTTGTGTAGTCCCCCATTAGACAGATTGGGTTGTGCAAAACAAAACAACAAGAAAACAAAAACAACAACAACAATCACCATTCTCACTGATAACCACAGCAGCTGCTAGCAGCGAGAGGAGAGAAGGGGGCATTGGGAGGGTGTGTGTCTGTGTGTTTGTGTGTGTGCTTGTGTGTGTCATGGTTGGGAATGTTGTTATTTTGCCAGGACTAATTAGCCGTCTTTGTTTGTTAGTCTGGTCCTCATTGTTAGAAGTGTGACGCTTATTTTATGGCCAACATTTTAAACTGGGATGAGGAGATTAAAAGATTCTCACTGCTGGGCCATTGTGACATAAGCAGTGTGAGTGAGGAGGAGAAGAGAGGGAGAGGGAGAGGGAGAGGGAGAGGGAGAGGGAGAGGGAGAGGGAGGGGAGAGGGAGAGAGAGGGAGAGGGAGAGAGAGAGATAGGGAGAGAGGGAGAGTGGGTGAGAGGGAGATGGAGAGAGAGGGAGAGGGAGAGAGAGAGAGAGAGAGAGAGAGAGAGAGAGAGAGAGAGAGAGAGAGAGAGAGAGAGAGAGAGAGAGAGAGAGAGAGAGAGAGAGAGAGAGAGAGAGAGAGAGAGAGAGAAATAGGGAGAGAGGGCGAGAGAGAGCAGCATATAATATAATATAATTAATCATAACTGGACCAGAGGAGGCAACGTCGTGTCACTTAAACTTCCCCCAATTTCCATTCCGATTGGTCAGGCACATATCTCCACAGCAGGTACGGACAGCTATAGGCTTTCAGATCATGGCACAAAGCAACAGGGCTTACTCAGAGCGCAGACACACACACACACACACAAAGCCCCGTTGTTCTCTGACAGTGAAGTCCATGTTATTAATGTTTAATAATCTGTCGGTCTAGGTCTCTGTCTGTCTGGATTCAATATATCTCGTATTAAAGGATGAGCATGCACACACTGGTCATAAAGAGTGGTTGGTAGTGGGTAAATTATTAATGGAGTGTGTGCCACCTCTGGCCTAAACAATACTGCCCACCCAAATCCAGCCCTGAATCTAACAGCTATTAAAGATGACAGTACAAAAACATGATACAAGACATCACTGAGGCACTGCCAGCCAGCCTGGGTCTAGGGGGAGTTAGAGAACTTTATGAAATGATTTCCTGCCCTGACTTTACTGTGTTGAGTTAAACTGATGGGAGCACAGGAGCTGTCTCCTCTTTCAGACCCCTGCCTGCTGAAATGGCCTGTGTGAGCGTGTGCTGAAATGTGATCGATGGAGCTGTATTTGTATCACACTTGGAGGGCAGGGGACAAGTGAGTCACCCACTATCATCACAGAAATAGAGGGTGACATTTTGACAGTCACTGTCACCATATCACCTTGAATATTCTCTGTATCTCTATTTCAAAACAAAGTTGGGTTGCAACAGGTACACATTGCCCTTTATGGACATTGAAATATGTGTTGAGTGGAATTAATGATTTCAAACCTGCATGAATAATTACGGTTCACCAAGGATGCCGTGTACTGAGAGGTTTTAAAATACAGTTGAAGTCAGACGATTATACACCTTAGCCAAATACATTTAAACTCAGATTTTCACAACTCCTGACATTTAAGCCTAGTAACAATACCCTGTCTTAGGTCAGTTAGGATCACCACTTTATTTTAAGAATGTGAAATGTCAGAATAATAGTAGAGAAAGATTTATTTCAGCTTTTATTTCTTTCATCACATTCCCGGAGGGTCAGAAGTTTATATACACTCAATTAGTATTTGGTAGCATTGCCTTTACTTGTTTAACTTGGGTCAAACGTTTCAGGTAGCTTTCCAAAAGCTTCCCACAGTACGTTGGGTGAATTCTGGCCCATTCCTCCTGACAGAACTGGAGTAACTGAGTCAGGTTTGTAGGCCTCCTTGAACGCACACGCTTGGCTTTCTGATGGCCACTCCAATACCTTGACTTTGTTGTCCTTAAGCCATTTTGCCACAACTTTGGAAGTATGCTTGGAGTCATTGTCCATTTGGAAAACCCATTTGCGACCAAGCTTTCACTTCCTGACTGATGTCTTGAGATGTTGCTTCAATATATCCACATAATTTTCCTACCTCATGATGCCCTCTACTTTGTGAAGTGCACCAGTCCCTCCTGCAGCAAGGCATCCCCACAACCTGATACTGCCACCCTCGTGCTTCACGGCTGGGATGGTGTTCTTCGGCTTGCAAGCCTTCCCCTTTTTCCTCCAAATATAATGATGGTCATTATGGCCAAACAGTTCTCGTTTTGTTTCATCAGACCAGAGGAAATTTCTCCAAAAAGTATGATCTTTGTCCCCATATGCAGTTGCAAACTGTAGTCGGGCGTTTTTATGGCGATTTTGGAGCAGTTGCTTCTACCTTGCTGAGCGGCCTATCAGGGTAGGTCGATATAGGACTCGTTTTACTGTGGATATAGATACTTTTGTACCTGTTTCCTCCAGCATCTTCACAAGGTCCTTTGCTGTTGTTCTGGGATTGATTTGCACTTTTCACACCAACGTACGTTCATCTCTAGGAGACAGAACGTGTCTCCTTCCTGAGCAGTATGACGGCTGCGTGGTCCCATGGTGTTTATACTTGCATACTATTGTTTGTACAGATGATAGTGGTACCTTCAGGTGTTTGGAAATTGCTCCCAAGGATGAAGCAGACTTGTGGAGGTCTACAATTTTTTTCTGAGGTCTTGTCTGATTGCTTTTGATTTTACCACGATGTCATGCAAAGAGGCACTGAGTTTCAAGGTAGGCCTTGAAATGCATCCACAGGTACACCTCCAATTGTCTCAAATGATGTCAGTTAGCCTATCAGAAGCTTCTAAAGCCATGACATAATTTTCTTGAATGTTCCAAGCTGTTTAATGGCACAGTCAACTCAGTGTTTGTAAACTTCTAACCCACTGGAATTGTGATACAGTGAATTATAAGTGAAATAATCTGTCTGTAAACAATTGCTGTAAAAATGACTTGTGTCATGCACAAAGTAGATGTCCTAACCGACTTGCCAAAACTATAGTTTGTTAACAAGAAATGAGTGGAGTGGCTGAAAAATGAGTTTTAATGACTCCAACCTAAGTGTATGTAAACTTCCGACTTCAATTGTACATGGTTGTGCTGTACTGCATCCACTCCTGTACTACGCTCACTTTTGAGGCTGTCAAACTAATATACGGGGAGTAGCTGTGTGCAATAGATAGATAATAGCTAGACAATGCGAAACAGCATCCATTTCACCCTGAATTTTTATTTAGACTGGACTGCTCTGGACTCAGACTGTTTATCAAAGACTGTCATGTTGAATGAATATGACTTAATATATAGAATATACGTTTTTATGCTCCGTAGAGGCAGCTGTGACACGTACATGCTTCTTTTCTTTGTTCCATCTCTCACAGCCCACTTTGTCCTTTTGAATTAAATTAATAATCAAAAACACTTGATTCATTTCCTCTCTGATGCTTCACAGCGAGTCATGAAACAGACTCAAAAGAGGAGACAAAGGCTTCTCTCTCACTTCTTCTCTCTTTCTCCCTCACTTCTTTTCCTGCTGTGTGCCTCAGGCATTAGTCTACCCTCTCTCCCTACATTTCTTTGAAAGTCTCCTTTTGTTTGTGAGGTATTGAAACTAGCCAGTTTCTCTCTCTCTTTCTCCACCTCAACCTCCTCGCTCCTTTCTTTCTGACTGTCCTCACCTCTCTCTTTGTATCACTCTCTCGGTCTTCTACCCCTTTCTCTCTCTCTCTTCCTCTCCTGTTACCCCTCTCCCATCTCTCTCTCCACTCTGTTCCATCAGGCACGGTTGAATGGTGACAGCCATTCAATCGGATAATTAACACCAGTTTAATGCTCATTACCCACCATGCATTGGTCTAGTTTGATTTGTAATTACGAGGCGTTTTCAAAGGAAAACACGTTTAGATCTGTGTAGCACTCTTTTAGTGATGACTTCATCAATGCCATTGATTTAAACCTACTGGGAAAGCAGGAGTTATCGGATGGGTTATTATCAGCAATTACTGTAGCCTTCTCTCCTGGCCTGTGCATCAGATTATGTCTGTACATTTTCTCACTCTTTGAAAATTGCATTGCCATTTAAAGAAAAAGGTTTCTCTCTTTCCTCCTTTTTCTAAGTTGTTTGTTTTATTGTGTTTCTGTTTATTATACTTAGGACATTTAATTAGCTGGGGAAATGATTCTACAGATATATTCTGGTCATATTTCAGCCTCTGGGATAAACAAATATTTTCCACTTGGACAATTTCAGATGTGTCATTTCTCTTCAAGGGAATGCAAAGCTCTTGGTGAAATGAAGTCATGCTCTGATGTCAGAGTACTGCTGCCCCGATTGCTTCTAACAACAGCGTATAGTATACGTTATTAATGGACTGTTTGAATAGTGTTGGTTTTGTTTTCCACCCAGAATGCAATTTTAACACCTGCATGTTCAGTATATACTGTAATTCTACCTGATCTAATGTTTATTCCAAAATGATAAAGCATTTAAATAATGATCAAATTGACAGAGATTATCTTATTTTTTACCTTTATTCAACTAGGAAAGTCAGATAAGAACAAATTATTATTTACAATGACGCTCTAGGAACAGTGTGTTAACTGCCTTGTTCAGGGGCAAAATGACAGATTTTTACATTGTCAGCTCAGGGATTCGATTTAGCAACCTTTCGGTTACTGACCCAACACTCTAACCACTAGGCTACCTGTCACCCCAGTTCAATAAGACTCCCAATTCATTTTTTATGGTCCAGTCTACCTTCAAATATAATATCTTCAGAATGTTTTTGTGCTGCCGCCTGTTATATTAACGTATGAGTGAAATGGTTGTGTTTTAATGACATGATCACAGCTTCTTTGTCCTTTACTGACCCCCATTGAGGGAAAACAATCCCATCCACCCATTCTCTATCACTCCCCAACAATCCATCCATCCCATCCATCCATTCTCTATCACTCCCCAACAATCCATCCATCCCATCCATCCATTCTCTATCACTCCCCAACAATCCATCCGTCCCATCCATCCATTCTCTATCACTCCCCAACAATCCATCCATCCCATCCATCCATTCTCTATCACTCCCCAACAATCCATCCATCCCATCCATCCATTCTCTATCACTCCCCAACAATCCATCCTTCCCTCCATCCATTCTCTATCACTCCCCAACAATCCATCCTTCCCTCCATCCATTCTCTATCACTCCCCAACAATCCATCCGTCCCATCCATCCATTCTCTATCACTCCCCAACAATCCATCCATCCCTCCATCCATTCCGCTGTCCACAGTCATTTGGCTCTGAGCAGTACCTAGACAGATTCAGTCATTGAATCAATAAGGCTTATCTAAATTGAAAGCGGGACATCTCATTCGAGACTATGTCTGCATTTAAAATGACTCTCCATTCTATATAGTGCAATACAGTACTTGTATAGAGGGTGTAGTGTATCATTCTAAAGCCTCCAGTATGGGGTCAGATTAGTAACTCAGAGAGTGGGACACAGGCCTCATCTAGGAGTTTGGAGTGTGGAGAGATTCACACCAGACACCAGTGGCCCATTTCCACATGACTTTACTGACACAATCATCCATCACTCCTACCAGCATGGCAGTACTACCTGCTTATTAGTTACCGCTGTTTGTTCCCAGAAGAGAACTAGAAAGTGTGCATGTACATGTGCCTGGCTAAATTGCTTGAGTTTGGCCACACCAGCTTTTGACTAACTCAATGTTGTTTAAAGCTATGTACAGTATGTCAGTAAGCACTTTATGACCATCTGCCAGAAGACCAGGTGGCACTGAAGACTCTCCTCCAGTCCCGTTCCCCCTCAGTCTCCTCAAGTCTGTGATTTTCTTTCCCAACTCCTCTTTCTATACCGTGTTGTTTATTTATTTATACTGAGAATAAATCAAGGTCAGCACACAAAGCCAGCACACAGCCATTAAGATTCATTGTAATGCAAATACTCCTGCATCGGCAGCACTGGGCTGACAGGCTCTGATGTGCCAAACAACACACACACAATACACACACACACGTGCGCACGCGCACACGCACACACACACACACACACACACGCACGCACACACACACACACACACACACACACACACACACACACACACACACACACACACACACACACACACACACACACACACACACACACACACACACACACACACACACACACATATATGCATACACAGTTAGCAAAAACGATAATGCTATACACATGACTCACAGCACATGCACCCAATAACACAAATAATTCAACAAGTACAATTATAAACTTGGTAACACACACACAGATAAAGTAGAAATGAAAGGAGGGCTGGTGTGGATGACCCCTGATGACCTTTCAAACCTGACTTAAAATTGGTCTGGCACTCTGAATAAAGTGAAGAAATGAGAGAGAGAAGAGAATGGAGAGACTAGAGACAGCGCACTGTGTGTGTGTGTGTGTGTGTGTGTGTGTGTGTGTGTGTGTGTGTGTGTGTGTGTGTGTGTGTGTGTGTGTGTGTGTGTGTGTGTGTGTGTGTGTGTGTGTGTGTGTGTGTGTGTGTGTGTGTGTGTGTGTGTGTGTGTGTGTGTGTGTGTGTGTGTGTGTGTGTGTGTGTGTGTGTGTGTGTGTGTGTGTGCGTGCGCGCGTGCGCACGTGTGTGTGTGTATTGTGTGTGTTGCTGAGTGTGCTAGCTGGTAAATCTGTCAGAGACTTCAAAGTGTCAGCAGCCTCCCTCCTTGATGAGCGAGCTGTTCCGATGTTTATCCTGACCTGCTTTTCAACTCAGGAGCTTCACAAAAAACATCAAGGGATGGTGGGATTAACGGGATAAAAGGGAGGAGAGAAAGCAGTCTGGGATAAATATTGCAAATAGAAGTAGTTTCTGGTTCCTTGGGGGACACTGACGGTGAAAGAGAGGTGCGATATCAGCCCCTGCCTTTTAATCTGGTTGTGATCCAGACAGTGTGTGTGTCTCTGTATGTGTGTGTGTCTGAATGTGTATGTGCGTCCATGTGTGTGTGTGTGTGTGCGTGTGCGTGCGTGCGTCCGTGTGTGTATGTGTGTGTGTAATCCAGATGGTATACACTATCAATATTCTACTGACACTCTTACATGTCAGGGTTCATTGGAAATTGAAGACGTATTTAGAGACTCATAAATTATGGAAAGGCATAAAGAAATATCATCAATAACATTGAGTGCTGAACAATACAATAATACATGTTTTGATCTATTTATTTATTGGAGCCAATAGTCAAAATAAGGTTATACGAAGGTCATCCTTAACCTATAAGAGACATTTTGCCAAACCTTTTTAAATTTTTACTGAGGCAGTTAAGATGAACCCATGATGTTGCCAGATATATTAGAACGTTTCTGTTTCCACAGCTCCATACACCCTGTTTCTGCATTCTAAAGAGAATATATTTATCAGAGGAGCCTGTATTATTCATCAGTGCAGAGTTGAAAGTGAATATGTAGTACGTGTGCTGAATAAGGTTGAAACGTGGTCTAGATTCTAATGTTCCCTACGGGAGTATCAACAGTGCACAGCCTCTTTGGCCCAAATGTGAGTGTGAAAAAGTCTTAACTTTCTTCTCCCTCTCCTCTCAAGTCAGTGCTTTTATGCAGAATTCCAATTACATATTGACTGTTGGGGTTGCTCTACAAATAGTGTGGTAGACCAAAGCTGATATTTTCAAAACATATTTTAAAATGGCATATCCTCTCTCTCTCTCACCTCCCCTCTTTCCACCCCTCTCCCCTCTTCCTCTCTCCCCATGCAGCGTGTGAGGTGGGTTTCTATAAGCCAGTAGCAGGTGATGGGTTGTGTGGGAAGTGTCCTCTACAAAGCCACTCAGAGACTAGAGCTGCCCTCTCCTGCCCCTGTGACTCCAGCCATTACAGAGCCCCCACCGACACCCTTGCTGCACCCTGCACACGTACGTCACACACACACACACACACACACACACACACACACACACACACACACACACACACACACACACACACACACACACACACACACACACACACACACACACACACACACACACACACACACACACACATGCTGCATCCTGCACCTATCTCTCTGAATGCCCTGGGTGATATAGACATAATTATCTGTAATAACTATTTTGATTTCTGAACGAGATAATAGAAGCACCTCCAACTTTTTCAGGTGGTAGGCAAGAAAAATGTAACTTTCTCTCCTCCCTTCTAATTCTTCTCTTCCCTCTCTTTTTCTATCTCTCCTCTCCTCAGGCCCCCCAACAGCTCCAGTAAACGTGATATCATCAGTTAATGGGACGTCAGTGAATCTGGAGTGGGGGCGACCCCTGGACTCTGGGGGTCGCAGTGACCTGCTGTACAGTGTGCTCTGTCAGAAGTGTTCTGGGGAGGGGGGCAGTGTGAGGACTGTACAGCAGGGCCAACCAGTGGTGGAGGGGGGATGGTAGGAGGGGGTGGAGGGACAGTGGACCGTGTCGGTGTGGTACCGGTGCGGTTCGTTCCCCGACAGAGCTCTCTGACCGAACCCTGGGTGACTGTTCTGAACCTGGTTGCCCACGCCAACTACACCTTCCGCATCCTAGCGAGGAATGCAGTGACTCATCTGAGCAACGAGCCGCCGCCCTTCGCCTCTGTCAACATCACTACGAACCAGGCAGGTAGGGGATACCTGTATGGATTTATTACATAACATTTTACTCATGAAGGTCAATTTACATAGAAAAGAAATACAGTTTACCTAGAATTAATTCAACATCTCAACAGCTACAGTAGGTTACATTATCCTGTATGATCTCTATTGGATTGTATTGCTGTTTACATGTAGGGCTGCCCTGTCTGTTCTGGTTCTCTATTCATTTATGTGTTGTGTACTTCCTTTTTCTTGTTTCCTGTTCAGCCCCATCCCAGGTAATTGCGATTCGTCAAGAGAACGCAAGTCAGAATAGTGTCACTCTGCTGTGGCACGAACCAGACCAGCCCAACGGAGTCATACTGGAGTATGACGTCAAATACTACGAGAAGGTACAGCAGATAAATACTGTGTGTGGGTGGGGCTGATCTGGGCTGATAGGTGAAGGTGACAGTGAGCGTGTGGGTAAGCCTGAAAGCGGAGGGAGACAAGCTAATTGCTGTGTTGTTCTGCATGCTCTGACACACAGCTAATGGGGTATGAGTGATCTGACCAGCACAGGAGGCACACACACCAGACCAGGGCATATGCAAGTACCACATCACACCCCACAGCGGAGTGATCCCTGGAGACAGGGGAGTGTGTATAGAGTGAAGTAATAATGTCATGAACACACACATCTTGATAGTACAGACAGATTAGTGTGGCTGCTGTGTTAATGTCTTAATTTGGCCAAGCTCCCGGGTTTACTGCTAAGGTCAGAAATGTAAACACAGCTTTGTATAGACAGCCTTTATCATCTCTCCTGTGCTCCACCCCTTCCTACCCTCCTCTCCTCCTCCCTAACCTCTCTCCTCCACCAGGATAAGGAGCAGCAGAGTTACTCCACCTTGAAGGCCAAGGGTACTACGGCCCGGGTGTCTGGTCTGAAGCCCGGTACCAGGTACATCTTCCAGGTCCGGGCCAGAACCTCGGCAGGCTGCGGACGCTTCAGCCAGAACGTGGAGATCCAGACCGGGAAAGCAAGTAAGATAATCTGCGAAGGAGCCATGGAGCAGTGACCATCAATAAAACAACAAAACACTGAGGTTTCAAAGTACATTGATTTCTATGGGTGAAAACGCACCTCACCCAACACCACCTATTTGAGTGATGCACGACCCACCTGGTCCCACCCAGCGGTGCACGACCCACCTGGACCCACCCAGCGATGCACGACCCACCCGGGCCCACCCGGCGATGCACAACTATTTGTACACATTCCTAGTAACTATAGAGAGGCTTGATAGAAGTGTCTGTTGGTAGATATGTGGACTACTGTGTAAACCTGTCAGCCACAGGGGAGTTAGTGTATGTTAACCCAGACAGCACAGCATGGTACTGGTTAAAGAGCTGTCAGTGTCAGTGGGACCAGGAAGTCTTCAGACAATCCCTTAATGTTATTGATCTGTGATTTGTGTGAGGGTCATCCCTGTCAGGAAACCTGCTGCTGATCCAAGCCTCAAAGAGCATAGAACACACACACACACACGCATGAAGTCTCACACACACACATTACACATTTTAACACACACACACTTTGTCTCTCACTCTGACACTAACTGGTTGTGTTGTTGTGTGTCCAGTTCCTCTGCGCTACGACACTATGACCATCATCTGGATCTGTATGGTCCTGGTCTCTGGTCTCGTCACCTTCCTGGCCATCGTCATCTGCAGGAAACGGCAAGGCAACCCTTTCTTACACTACACCACTACCCGTGATGGGGACGAGTCCTCTCTGACTCTACGTCATTCACATATGTATGTGTGATATCTTTTTACACTACCTCAAGGAGGGTTCAAGTAAATGTTACCATCATCTCCATAGGATTCATTTATAGTCGGGTAAATGTTTATATTAGCATTACTTTGTTGTTCTTTATCTGCCTGTGATGTCCATTAACCTTATGCATTGAAATCCATATGATCACCTCTAAACCCCATAGGCTCTTATGCTACGGTAACTGTTTCCATGGTGTGTCTGTCTGCAACCTCAAACCCCAACAGCACTGTGATATGTCCATCAAACAGGAAATGTAAGGAGATCATCTCTCTAATGTTGTTCCACTAATGGTTTGATTTAGTGCAGAGTAGTTCTCACTCTAGATTACAGCCTGCGTTTACAGTGGAAAGTCAAGTCATCTCACAAGAGTTTCTGCGCAGGAAATGTTCAGACCCAGTTGAGTTTTGTCATTCTAAACCAAGGGGCCAGGCTTCCTGTCGAGAAGCAAGATTTTGACTGCACCTACGGTTTTGCCTCAGTACTGCAGTTTAGCTGACGCCCGCCCCAGAAAGACCATTTCCATACACGGCCACATAGAGAAAGAAGTCAGATTAGAAAGTCACTTTCGTCATCACCTTTGTGCACCAAATATCCATTTAATTATTAACATAATAATTGAGGCAACAAAAATAAAATCATCACTCACAGCCGAAGATACTTAATTCATCCAATGTCTGCCATGTTTTTGGACGACGTAATGATGTTGTCGCTGCTCATGCTGCTCCCTGTGCGCTAGTGCACGTGTGATGTTGGTACGTAGAGACAGGACGCAACTCGGATTTACAGTAGACGGTGCGTGAATCGGCATATGTGAAAGTGAGTAGATTACCTTGAAAACAACGGGCAGACATTTTGGACACAGCCTCCAGTTCTTATTATACCTCAGTGTTCTAAACAGTGAGTTTAATTATAATGGCAATTCATTTTGGTTAAGCAACCATGCAAATGTGTTTTACGTATATATCCCTCTCCTTCAATTCCCTCTTCTGAGTTCTACAACTCTTCCACAAATAATTGATTGAATTGTGTTGAACTATTTCCAACTTGTTAACATTTTCAAGCCGAGTTCGTTTGGAGCTGGAAG
Source organism: Oncorhynchus gorbuscha (assembly GCF_021184085.1). Classification (NCBI taxonomy): domain Eukaryota; kingdom Metazoa; phylum Chordata; class Actinopteri; order Salmoniformes; family Salmonidae; genus Oncorhynchus; species Oncorhynchus gorbuscha. The sequence goes on from NW_025744862.1 coordinate 201,986, forward strand.
ACAGAAAGTAGAAAAGAGCATCACAACATAGTGACATTTGCATGTTTCTGTGTGTTTGTGATACAGACACTGTGGCTATAGCAAGGCCTTCCAGGACTCTGATGAGGAGAAGATGCACTACCAGAATGGCCATGGTGCGTTTGTATTATTATTACTAGTCTATTATTATATTTCCCTTCCTAGTCTTCACTCAAGTGGTAACAATGTTCATCCTCAATGTACACAGTTCACTTCCCTTTTGATTCAGATTTGTTCAGGTAGAAATGATCTCTCTCTCTCTCTGAGAGATGCTTGCAAAGCTTATGTGGGTATCCAAGTTCATACTTTTAAATGGCATATTCTCTCTCTCTCTCCCCCGCCTATCTCTCCCTCTCCCCCTCTCTCTCTCCCTCTCCCCCCTCTCTCTCTCCCTCCCCTTCTCTCTTTCTTTCTCTCTCTCTCTCCCCCCTCTCTCTCTCTCCCTCTCCCCCTCTCTCTCTCTTTCTCTCTCTCTCTCCTCTCTCTCTCTCTCCCCCTCACTCACTCTCTCACTCACTCACTCACTCACTCACTCACTCACTCACTCACTCACTCACTCACGTGAAGCATATTGTTTCCATCCAGTGTTATGTGACCAGATGCTAATGTTGTTTATTTTAGTGTCATTCCCCGACGCACGTTTCTACATCGACCCACACACCTACGAAGACCCCTGCCAGGCCGTCCATGAGTTTGCCAGAGAAATTGAAGCTTCCAGGATCAAACTGGAGAAAATCATTGGCTCAGGTAAACTGAAAATCATTGGCTGACGTAAATGCTGAGGTGTGCAGTGGAGAGGGATGGCACAGTGGAATCAGAGCGTCGCATGGGGCTATCAATCAAACACACAGGGAATACTAACATCATATTGGCACAGCAGGAAATGGCAACACACAGGCGTCATAATCATGTCTGTTAACAATGACCTTTAGAATGGCAGTTGTTGATAAGACACAGAAGAGGAAAGGGAAAGACATGTAATGACATGTTCCAGGACTTTTCAGAGCACAAAGGACAAATATACCGTACATACACTACCATTCAAAAGTTTGAGGTCACTTAGAAATGTCCTTGATTTTGAAAGAAAAGCTAATTTTTTGTCCATTAAAATAACATGAAATTGATCCGAAATACAGTGTAGACAGTATTTCGTAGTACACAGCATTGAACGAGATCTTCAGTTTCTTCATTTCTCAGAACAAGAATAGACTGACAAGTTTCAGAAGAAAGTTCTTTGTTTCTGGCCATTTTGAGCCTGTAATTGAACCCACAAAAGCTGATGCTCCAGATATTCAACTAGTCTAAAGAAGTCCAGTTTTGTTGCTTCTTTAATCAGAACAACAGTTTTCAGCTATGCTAACATAATTGCAAAAGGGTTTTCTAATGATCAATTAGCCTTTTAAAATGCTAAACTTGGATTAGCTAACACAACGTGCCATTGGAACACAGAAGTGATGGTTGCTGATAATGGGCCTCTGTACGCCTATGTGGATATTCCATTAAAAATCAGCCGTTTCCAGCTACAACAGTCACTTACCACATTAACAACGTCTACACTGTATTTCTGATAAATGTTATGTTATTTTAATGGACAAAAAAATTGCTTTTCATTCAAAAACAAGGACATTTCTATGTGACCCCAAACTTTTGAACAGTAGTGTATATATATTTTTTGTTTGAATACATTTTTTACATGTCAGGGAGGCATATACTATATCTCAACCTGAATTCTGTGTGTGTGTGTGTTTGTGTGTGTCTCCAGGTGAGTTTGGGGAGGTGTGTTACGGGCGGATGCGTCTCCCAGGGAAGAGAGACATCCCGGTGGCTCTGAAGACGCTGAAGGCAGGATACAGTGACAAGCAGAGGAGAGAATTTCTGGCTGAGGCATCAATCATGGCCCAGTTTGACCACCCTAACATCATCCACCTGGAGGGAGTGGTAACACGCAGTAAGATTCCATTTGTTTTGATTTGATTCAACTCCATTTTCAGTTTGGTGCAATTACATTTCTTTTCAGCTAAATTCAATTAAATGCAATAAGTAAGTTATCCGGTGTAAGTTACTCCTGTTTAGTTACTGTGGTTCCTGCCTCACTCCCTCCCCCACACACCTTTACTCCCATCCCTCCATTCCTCCAGGTAAACCAGTCATGATCATCACTGAATACATGGAGAATGGATCTCTAGACTCTTTCCTGAGGGTTTGTTGATTTTCTGTTTTTATATATACTGAACAAAAATCTAAATGCAACATGTAAAGTGTTGGTCACATGTCTCATGAGCTGAAATAAAAGATCCCCAAAATGTTCCTTACGCACAAAAAGCTTATTTCTCTAAAATGTTGTGCACATGTGTATTTACATCCGTTAGTGAACATTTCTCCTTTGCTAAAGATAATCATCAATTCACCTGACAGGTGTGGCTTATCAAGAAGCTGATTAAACAGCATGATCATTACACGGGTGCACCTTGTGTTGGGGACAATAAAAGGCCACTCTAAAATGTGCAGTTTTGTCACACAATACAATGCCACAGAAGTCTCAAGTTGGCATGCAATTGGCATGCTGACTGCAGGAAGGTCCACCAGAGCTGTTGCCAGAGAATTGAATGTTAATTTCTCTAACATAAGACGCCTCCAACATTGTTTTAGAGAATTTGGCAGTACGTCCCACCGGCCTCACAAACGCAGACCATGTGTATGGCGTCATGTGGGCGAGAGGTTTTCTGATGTCAACGTTGTGAACAGAGTGCCCCATGGTGGCGGTGGGATTATGGTATGGGCAGGCATAAACTAGAGACAATGAGCACAATTGCATTTTATCGATTTGAATGCACAAAAATTCCATGACGAATTCCTGAAGCCCATTTTTGTTAAGGTATCTGTGACCAACAGATGCATATCTGTATTCCCAGTCATGTGAAATCCATAGATTAGGGCCAAATGAATTCATTTCAATTGACTGATTTCCTCAAATGAGCTGTAACTCAGTAAAATCTTTGAAATTGTTGCATGTTGCGTTTATATTTTTGTTCGGTGTATTTTCCTGTGAAGCACATTGCGTTGCATTCCATGTCTGAAATGTGCTGTATAAATAAAACAACGCTTTATTTGGATTTCATCTCTTTTTCACATACAGTTTCCCTCTATCTATCAGATACACTCACTTTCTTTCTCTTGTGAACACATTTCAAAATTGTTTTTGAAAGACTTGACATCAGAGATCTCAATCCATATGCCTGTAACGAATACTACAATCTTTCTCTACATCTCAACCCAGTTCTTCTCCTCTCTCCCCTTCCTCCTCTCAGAGACATGATGGTCAGTTCACTATAATCCAGTTGGTGGGCGTGCTGCGTGGCATCGCTGCGGGTATGACCTACCTGGCAGACCTGGGCTACATCCACCGCGACCTGGCAGCTCGTAACATCCTGGTCAACAGCAACTTGGTGTGTAAGGTGTCTGACTTCGGCCTGTCCAGAGTCCTGGAGGACGATCCTGATGCAGCATACACCACCAGCGTGAGTTCACACTCTCATGATAGCTACATTCTAAAACTCTAAGATGCACTAGGTTATAATACTGTTGTAGCCCTACTTCTCTAGTTCAGGTTCTGTTTTCTATTCCGTGGTGAAATGCCAGTGTCGGCTCTAGTCTGGTGCTGTTCCCTTCAGGGTGGTAAGATTCCGATCCGCTGGACAGCACCGGAGGCCATCGCCTACAGGAAGTTCTCCTCATCCAGTGACGTGTGGAGCTACGGCGTGGTCATGTGGGAGGTGATGTCATACGGGGAGAGGCCATACTGGAACCTCACCAACCGAGATGTGAGTAGAGTGGACACACACACGCAAAACACATGTACTGTATGTGTGTGTAATGATACCTGCATATCTGTCTGTGTGTGTGTGTGTGTGTGTGTGTGTGTGTGTGTGTGTGTGTGTGTGTGTGTGTGTGTGTGTGTGTGTGTGTGTGTGTGTGTGTGTGTGTGTGTGTGTGTGTGTGTGTGTGTGTGTGTGTGTGTGTGTGTGTGTGTGTGTGTGTGTGTGTGTGTGTGTGTGTAGGTGATAAAATCAGTAGAGGAGGGCTACAGGCTGCCTGCTCCAATGAGCTGTCCAGGTGCTCTACACACTCTCATGCTGGACTGCTGGCAGAAGGACCGGAATGAGAGGCCTCGCTTCTGCCAGATTGTTACGGTTCTAGACAAGCTTATCCGGAACCCGGAGAACCTTAAGTCCGTGGACACGCTGTGCAGGT